>NW_008751820.1:1059076-1084408 GCF_000715545.1 Opisthorchis viverrini
CAGGTCCGTAGTATTTACTGATGATCCTCTTTGTGTAGGTTCATGTTATATCTGCTGATTCGCCGGCCTGTGGTATCTGCTGCTGACCCGCTCCAGTGACTAGTGTCGGAGAAAAAAAGGCTCACGGAAGGGAACACAATAGCTATTTTCCAACAAAGTGGTTGCGAGAGCGCGGGTGCGTGCGAGTGCGAAAATTACAACGGCCTCAAGCTTTTTATTGGAAGGACGCTGTCTGAACTTGGTCCAATGCTGACGCGCGCGGTCTGGCTTTGGTACGAGGCAGCGACGTGCTGCATATTGCGGAGGTGTTGTCTGTCCTTGATCAACGCTGACTCGTGCTGTCTGGGTTTGATGCAGGGCTGTGACGCGCTGCATATTGGAGAGGCGTTGTCTGTCTGGTCAACACCCAGCGGAGATGAGTCTCCGTAGATTCCGGGCATTCAGTGGTTGCTTTCAGGAAGCTGACCTTCCTGGTAGTTCATTAGTGTTTTAAGGGTTTTCCAGATTGTTTTATTTCCGGATGCTCATACTACGAATCCATTGTTGTTTGACATTTTGTATTTCAAACCTTCGACTTGAAAATTTCACGTGTAATATATCTTCCCGCAGCTGTTGACCCATAGACCCTACCTACTGGGCTTTGGACGCACTGGATAGTTAATGAAAACTGCTGGGCGATTATTTTACGTTTTTTGTTCGACTGACCTTTTCCAACCGGAAGATAAATTATTAATTCCATAACTCTAAGGAGTGCTGGGGAAACGTCCTACCATCCGCACACTTTCACTGCAGCGAACAGTACGAATTTACTGGAAAGGTCGACTCTAAAACGAAGCCGACGGACCTCAGCACAATATCGTTGGTAGCAGTTCACTTCGGTTCATTTCCTGGGTTTACACTGTTTGAGACTGCTACACTCGCCAAATAACGGAGAGACGGATAATGAGATAGCCGAATGGGTTGGTTTAGTGCTGGTGAGTCACACGGCCTATACTGTGACCGTAGATGGTGAAAAGAGGGCTATGTGTGAAATGGGTGGATCAAGTGATGCGACTAGCAACCACAGACCGAATATCACAAAATCTTGTGACGACCCCTCAATTGCAAATCTGGCTGCCTAAACCAAATACCAGAGCGTCGTGACTCCACTCCGGAAAGTTGCGGGTTCTAATTTCCCGGTGACTCATTTGCACTGCCAATGTTTTTCAATAGTAAAGTGCTTTCCGACGTTTCAGAATGAGTTTCCTTTACATGTAGGATAAAATACACACTTTGAGCTCTTCCCACTACCTATAAAAGTGACTCTTCTGCTGCGCGTACAAACAGGTGCCACCAACTTCGTCTGACTACACATAGGCCATTTTTCAGTTGCTCTGTTGAAATGCACGTTGGGTGAAAATTCCCGCATTTACTGACCTGACTTAATCGGGATTTCTTGTTACTTTTGTCGATTGTTGACGTCGATGGTGTTACTGATGGTGTGGTGTTAGCAAAACCTGGGCAGACGTCATGTGATGTCAGTTACGCGTACTTTTCACTCCACAAAGCAAATTGTTTCGATAGAGCAGCGGTTTTTTTCTCATGAGAAGGGACTGATGTACTGAAAAATCTAACAGTTGGTAGTAGGCGGATGGATCCAACATAATTGTCGCATTTTTTGTATGTCAATCCCACCAGGGGCGACGTGACTTATTGATCGGAGTGCGGATTTACTGATGGGAAGCTCCGTGGATGGAACCCGATTCTGCATCTCGACTTCCCCTGTCTAGACTTGGGCAACCTGACAGTATCCCAGCCCTCATGCTTCCTTCGTGTGGCATGACATCTAGATACCGAAAGGGTGTTACAGCCGAACGATTTATTTTTTTATTTACAATCCCACCAGCTTACCACGGCAAAGCATCGGTGTTGAACGCTGATGTTATGCTGCCGATGATGATGATGAATCCCACCAGTTATTAGAAACCGAATATCTGGGCGATATCAATTTACCCGCCATTGTTAACGCATTGTTTTCAGCTGTTGTGAAGATATTAAGGGTTGACATTCCAAAGGGATGGTTTACTTTTCAGTTTTACCCCTTCCATCTGTTTCCGTTGCCTCCCGAGCAGTTAGATGCCACAATTATTTCCATCAGAAGATGCTAATTCTGATGGATGCATTTCAGTGGTTATCTCTCTTACAAGATACCGGTATTCTTCCCCTTCAGATGCGTTCTCCAGACTGAGACAATCGTACAGGATTCCGTTGAAAAAAATAGTTGTTGTCCAGCTGCTACATTCTTTTGGTGTCCAGCTGTCATGTTCGATGGAAGCACGAGAGCTGAGATTCTGCCAGATTGCCCAAGCCTATGCACCAACAGTCGGAATGTCGAGGTTGGGTCAGAACCATGGATCTTCTTGTTAGTAAATTCGCGCTTTAGCCATTGGGCTACCTCCACGGTCCCGGTATCTTAAGCAGACAAACTAGGTACTAATAAGGAAATAAATCGTTCAGCTGTAGCACGCTTTCGGTGCCTAACTGCCACGCCACCCGAAGGTTGCACAAAGGCTGGGATGCTGCCAGGTTGCCCAAGCCTAGACAGGGGAGTCGAGAGGCAGAGGTCGGGTTCGAACCACGGACCTTCCGGTCAGTAAATGCGCGCTCTAACCACTTGGGCCATCTCGCCCTCATTGTAACCGAGAAGTCTTTGGTGCTTCGACTGAGCTATTTCTTGATTTTTGGTTGTGTGCCATAGCCTCTCAACCGGCGTGAATGCTTCTCCTTGGTGGGCTGTGAAGTGACTCCTGAGTCATTAGCAGCGTCACATTGTTCGGTTATTCCGTACACTGTTTTCGCATTTTTTGTTACGTTACATCCAGTCATTTGATACCGATAATCGACGAAGCTTCACGTGACTTCGGATCAACGAATATTGTATGAGGTTTGTCGCCAAATTCCTCGAGTGATTTTCTCTCACCTCTTCGTTCCCCATCTTCACAGGAAGTTGCACTGTCAAATGGGAGAACAAGTCCATGTACTTCATTGTGACGGTATTCGGCCTGGCAATATGAGATCGGTACACTGATGCGCGTACGAGTTCCCAATCAGACTCAGCGACACCCTCGCACGAATGTCGATTTCCTTCAACTACAAAAGTGGACTTCCTAATTTTCTATCAAAACCCCACCTATGTTGTTCGCGGTTGCTGACCTGTTGCTGGACCTGTATTGGTGTTCAGCTGCTCTCATTCTTGACCATTTTATGAAATCCAGTTAACACGGCGGTGCGGTGGTCAATTGTATCTTTTCTGTGGGGACTTACTTGTGGTAACCCGAATTCCTGTTGCTCTGGTCTTCTTTCAGTTTTACAGCTGCAAAAGATTGTGATGTGAAGCAGAGTTCTGTTTCGGGCCGCTTATCAACAACTCGTTTTCGTTGAATTCCTGATGGAGTTCCTAGTCCTGTTCTAAGACGGATAAGATACCCTGTTGACATATCTGGTCCATTCATGTGATCAAAAGCTGCCACCTTGACGTGTTGGTCGGGCTTGAGTGCTGCAATCAACTCGCGGGCTACACTGACTTGGAGTTCGTTCCACAAGATGCAACCATGCTAGCAAGGCCAAAAGGGTGCAGTCAGACCAAGAGCAGCGGTATCACATACTACGGGTAATCGTATTACGAAGCGGTCTGGAGGTAAGGTCATACTGTCCTCTGCAATAGCAGTGTCAAGGCAGCTAGATGTATCCTCCAGGCGGCCAACGTGTCCACTTTTATGGAAGCAGCGATGCTGCCTTCTCCTGAGAAAGGACGGGTTAGAAAAGGTTGGCCCTGAAACCCGCACACATTGATCGCCCAACGGTTGACCGTGACAGCCGGCGCATTATTGTGCGTTCAAAATATTTTTAAAACCGAAGAGTCCTGTGCTACTCAAAAGGCACTTGCTGTGCCTAGCCGCATCAGGAGCGGCACAGCAATGCCTCGGGTCAGGCCAACCCCTTGCACGGTAAACTATTGAGTCGTCGGCTCCCGGAAGGGTCCCCAAAGAAAGCCCTTCTTTCCTCTGTCAAACTTTTGAGTCAGAGACTAAGGGTAGCGTCCCCGAACAAAACCTTATATCCTCCCACTGCATTGTGCGTCAGAAACTTAAGATGGGGTAACTTAACCAAAACCCCTTTTTCGGCCTCCACCCACACCCATCGAATGATGCAGTGCGGTCAAGCCATCCGCCAGCTTCCTAGCCATTGTTATGTGCAGGCCATCGCCTAGAAGAACAAACCAAAAGAATCACTTGCTAACCTCCAGGGAGCTGACCCACGTTGTAGCCTTTACTATCTTACTGTAGGTCAAATTGGACAATAGGCATCCCTTGTTGAAAATTTGCTTTCCTTCTCCGTCGATGTATGTTATGTCTCCGCTTAGGATGAGCTCAAATGTTACACATTTCACTCCCTGGGAATCTTGAGGCAATGGCTCATGGTATTTAAGATGTGGGAGTTGCATTCAGTCCCTGGGCTGAAAGCGCGTTACTGGACTGGATCCCAGGAAATAGTCGCCTTTGAGCTGTGCTCAATTAAAATTAACGCAGCTCGATACGGTAAACGGTGTTTACTTGTATCAGCATAGGCCCCAATGTATAACAGTTCTGAGACAGAACGGGTTTTATCAAGATCTTTTACGGCCGCTTCTTTCGGCAAGACGGACGGATATAGTAATCCCAGCGGGTGATATGAATGCCCAGGTTGGACAGCTTTAAATATAATTGGACGAACCTTATGGTTGTACGGCAGTGGAGCATCAGTGTCAACACTGATGTTGCTGTCTTTGATGATGTTTTGGTGGTAGATTAGCAGTCGACACTCACTCTATGGATAATGGGGAGCGACTTTTTCAGTCATGTGCTGATCATCGTCCATTTCTGGCCAACACAAACACCCACGGCCGAGTTACTTGGCGGCCACCAACCACAAGACAGTCATAGACTTATGTAGGACCATGTGGCTATCAGTTAACGATGGAGAGCCTCAATTAAGGACTGTCATTCCTTCGACTTGATTCTGATCATGGTATCGTCCAAACAAGGTTAACACTTCGATTTCCCTCAGCATTACGCCTGCCAAAACGGTGCAATTTCGTTAATCAACTTCGACAAATTTCAGTACATCATGACTGTCCCGCTGACCTAGCTAGGAAGCCAGTAGGAAGGCAGTCATGTGGATGGCGAACATTACTGGAGGTTGCTTGAAACTGAGTTGAAGAAGCTAGGCCATCAGCTTTCAGAACTGTTTGTCCAAGCCAACTGACCCGACCAGATGAATCCTGGGTGTCGTCTAGATTTACCAAAATAATTGCACCAGGGAAAAGCGAACATTTGGCATGGTTTTGTATGTCACAGGAATTTCAAGATCGAACCGACAAACCGATTATGCCCCCCCCCAATCCAGGGATGTGTGCCCTGAAACCTAAATATCTCGGGAATGGTCAGGTCTATTTACTATTCCATACTGCCTGTCCTACAAAAAGCGAGCAGATGCCGTTCACCAGGTGATGTGGTGTAGAAACCCAACTGTTCTGCCGTTCGCTTGGTTTGCTCACAATCAATTCTTCTGGTGTTATGACTTGAGGAACGTAAACTGCATTACTCTTTCTACGTAGAATTTATCTATATGGGCCTGGGTAATCCGCTACTCTGCTGTATCATATCACAACATCAGTGTCGAACACTGATGCTTCGCTGTCGTCAGTACCGAAGCGAATATCGCTGCGCGGCATTTGCAACGTCCTGGGAATTCACAGTCAAAAGCAGGCTTCTGTCCCATTGGAACTTCACTCAGATGGCGGGGCGAGGTGGCCCAAGTGGTTACAGCGTGGAATTACTCACCGGATGGTCCGTGGTTTAAACCCGACCTCTGCATTTCGACTTCACCTGTCCATGCTTGGGCAACCTGGCAGTATCCCAGTCCTCGTATTTCCTGGTGGCATGGCAGTTAGGCACCGAAAGGATGCTACGTCTGAACGATTTTCAATCAGATGGGGAAGATATCAGACACTCGTGGGAACACAAGGTGGGGTTCTTGAGTCTCATCAGGAGCTAAAGTAGCGACGGTTCAAGCTGGGGAAAAGCTCTGGGATATTCCTTGGTTTCCGACTTTCCAGTTTTAGGTGAACTAGTTAAAACGTTTGGTCTTACACCCTTCCTCTCATCGGCACCGCTCACAGCTGATTTAATCGGGAATTTATTAACAAACAGTTGTTTTGGGGAATAGTGATCTCGGTAAGGAGGTTACATTCATTCTTGTGCTGGCTTCAGGTAACAATATGTCACATGACAATCTACGGAAGCAAGACACTAGTCACAAGTTTGCTGAAAATTCGACAGTCCACGACCGGTTTCGCCCTTCTTGGGCTCATCAGTCCCCGAGTTTAAGTCAACCATAGGTTCTACTTGAACCCAGGTTGGATAGATGTCGACAAATGCACTCATTTGCATATCAGTTTTCATAGGAGAATCGACTGAATCCCTCGTTTATGATATTTAGTTGAGTCTCTCATGAAAACGAAATTGATGTGCAAATAAGTGTATTTGTAGGACTCAGTCCAATTTGGGTTCACGTAGGACATCAGGATGATGCAAACTCGAAAGACTGCGCCCACCTGATGAGCCCCAAGAAAGGCGAAGCCGGTTGTCGGCCGTCGAAGAGTTTTCAGCAACCTTGTGAATAGCTTCGTTTATGAAAAAAAACACCTTATTTGTGAGCCTTAGATGTTCTAACTTTACCCATTAATAGGCGACCAGCGGACATAATGAGCGCGTGAAATGTCAAAAAACACGAGCGACGAAAATGATGTAGCTGTTCACTATTTCCTAAGGGCTCTGTTAGCTTCGTATAAAGATCGTCTTCCAAGAAACGACGTCCCCCAAGGTATAACCGCGTTTTCTTGTTTTCATTTACCAGCATGGAGAGAGCTGTCGTTTCCACACGCACTGACTGCACCTAGTTTCCATTTTGAGTTAGCAAGACAGCTCTATGATGTACCTGTACCCAACTTTGCACAAGAACCAACGAGTTCGTTAGTTTTTGTCGAAAGCGTCTTTCAATTTAATGTCTATTCAAACTTACACACGTAGGTACAAGGCAATCTATTATTTTCCACGTTTATCCTGATGTTACTTACAGAACCGTTTATGTATAAACAAGAGACTTAAGATATTACATTGGCTCGCGGAGAATTCTTAACACTACAATCAATTCTGGGAAGATTTGAACGCCATCTGAATCGAATGGCCAGGCCAGTGGCGGTCACGCACTCAAGATGGGGCGAATCGTCCCTGGTTCCACCGTCTTTGTTGGGCCGATGTGCAAGCGATCAGAAAGAATTTAGATAACAACAGTTACTGAAACAGCCCCTCCAAATAGAATTTTTGGGACCAACTTTCGATCACAGCAGAAAATCATCCGTCGGTACACACAATAATGTGCGGTTTGAAATCTTTTGAGGTTTTCCCTGGACTATAAAGAACATGTGGTGGAATTGTTCAAACAAAAAAGACGACGCCCCACTACACATCATAGCACTCTTTACGCGCTCATATCAAGCCTGTGAGCATACTTGTTTCCATTTGTCATAGTTGAAGGATAGATCCAGTTTGCCCATTGGAAATAAGAACCGTGTACGGGCATCAGCAATTTCCTCATGGGGCATCTTGCGAAGGCTAATACTAGTGCAACACTTAACGATGAACAAGAAAGTAAGATTTTTCCCTTGCTCTTTTTTGTCACAAACTGCCTGTTTCTCACTCCTGCCGTTGGCTGATGACATTCAGCTGCAGTCCGTTTAGACGAACTCCTCGAGCTGGTGTCAGGGGACAACGCTACATTTTAACGTGGTTTCAAGGCCTTTGTTGGTAGCTCGTCACCTAACATAGTATCCTTCATGAAATACCTCCGTGCCATCCTGTTCGATTAGCTGGTACGCACCTCACACTAACGGTTTCTCCAGTCATGAATTTGTTCTGCGCTCTCAGGTTGAAGGCGTTATGGGTCACTTAAATCTTGCTCGTTATTTCGTTAGAGCTTGGTCACGCCAATGAGTGCGATGAAATCTCCAGAAAGTATTTTGGCATAATGAGTTTGATCATTGGGTGTTCAATGTATTTCCACCGTTTTGCTTCACATCAGTTCCACTTTCTATACATAGTCAAGTCACAAACTTTTACTCGCGCAATCGGAATTTCGTCACTCTGTGGAAGCGGGATTTTTAGCTAACTTGGCGTTTCGGGTTTTAGATGGCTGAGGCGAGCTGTTTTCTTTACTTCCTAGGGTGCGGTCTACTAAATAGCGACAATTAAATGGTAGTCGAAGGGGACTAAGAGCGAATATTGAAGAAAGATGTGATTGGGTGTCAGTCGTGGCCTGTATTCGCTGACCAGACCACTCCAGACAGGCGACCCAGATAATGGGAGATCATACGTACTCATCCAGTTCGTGATGGCATGCGACCTGAGGTACTGCCAAAACAAGAATACAAGAACCTTCTACCGAATCTTTTGGCTCGAAAATCTGACAACAAGTGCGCGCTTCGTGTTGAAAGACTACTGTATAAGTCCAACTTTTAGGATGCAGAACACATTTTCAACAGGAAAAGCCGGTTGTTCTGATACGGCAGTGAAGCACTGGTGTCATGCTGTCAATGATGATGGTTGGTCTGATCCTTCCCCATTGAAAAACCTCGTGGAAGAGAATGCAAGTATCGCACGGACTGCGTTGGTGCACAGGCAGTCACTACTTCGAAGTGCAGTCCCCATGTGAGGGGTAGGCACCGATGAGAATCCTTAACACATTCACCCCACGTTTCATATCCGTACAATAGCATAAGAGGTACTGAGGCGTTGCACGCTCGACCGTCGCCACTGTAGATGATGAAGAGAGCTGCGTGGGACTTGGTGATCGGACCAGAAATTTTCAATAGAATTTATCTCCGACTCAGAGGAAGTCACTGACCTTCAGCTCAGTAAAAGTGCCTTGGCTAATCAAAGAGTTCAGTATTCCACATTAGCCCCAGGCTCATTAGAGGGCTGGTGATTCCTTGCTATGAGGGATGTGGCGTCGCACTAGTAGTTTTCACTCTGGGGAAGTAAGAAATCATGATCAGCTGTAAAATGGTCAACCAGATAAAATGTTGCCCATTTATTGTGAACTCGCAAAGAAGAGAACAACGGTCTGATTGGATGAGTGCATGACTAACAACACTTAGTAGAAGGCTGGCTCTCCACGCTAAAAAATACACAACAGACCTTGTAGATACGACCTACCTGTCCAATACAATGTAAAGCAGATTCTGTTCCATGCCAGTCTGTCGGTATACCTGGCTACCGCGGTCTCAACACGCGACCATAAAAACAAAATGTGTTACATGGAGTTAACATCCTCAGATCCTCTGACGATTCTTGGTCGTTTATTAACTGTTTCCTACATGGGTCCCACTACAGGGATGCCTGTGGGCAACTGCACAAGCAAGGTGTAAAAAGCAACTGGAAACAAAGTGTATCTTCTTGAAAAACACTAACAGATGACAATCACGGGGCCACTAAATCTTGTGGGAGACATCCAGTGCGACCAGGCATAGTCGTCAATTGGGGATAATTTGCAGTTAGCCAGCTGATCACCTCATCCTGGCGGCCACGATAAGCCTGAAACATAAAACACGTACACGAGGGTAACGCGGACCAAATTCACTAGGTAAATAATCATTACGACTATGGAAAGCATTGAGAGCTCTGAAGTCGGGTGGAGTGTTTCATCCTCCCAATAAACAGCACTCTAATACACACTAGACTCTTGTAGGAAATGACTATCGCAAAGCCAAAAACGTCGACCTGGGATGCCTCCTAACAAGCGAGATATTCAGGAACGCGATAATTACTTCGTAAGCAGCATTTACCTCGCTGTATTTTTTACCACTAAAGCTGCCCATATCCTCTGATCGAAGAAAAGTGGATTCGCACACTAGATCCTAGCTTATCCAATAAAAAATTCAGCGCCTCAAGAAAGCAGCGTAAAAATGGTGACACAGTAATTAACTAATCATTATATTCAGCTGTGAAAAGAGCGTACATGTTTTAGTGCTGATAGATGCCAGTTTCGTTCGCCGATGATCTCGAAAAATGCTTGAGAAAGAGAGCTGTGACTAGGGTGCGAAATTACTGGCTGGGAGGTCCGTGATTCGACGAGGACAGTTTGCGTCTCGATTACTCCTATCTAAGTTTGGGTTATCCGGAAGTATCTGATCCCCGTGCTTCTTCTGAGACGAATGACAGTTACGCACTGACAGCCTATTTTTTGTCATTGGGGAGCTATGCGTTGGAGGCGCCATCTAGAATAGCTGGTGCGTTTGAGGTCCGAAAACAATTCGGTCATTTCAGTTTGATAAATCACTTCCTCTTCCGCCTACTGTGATTGAATGTGGTGAACTCAGTCAACATGGCTCAGTGTTTATAGCGTGGAATTACTCACCGGAAGGTCTGTGGTCTAAACCCGACCTCTGCATTTCGACTTCCTCTGTCCAGACCTGGGCAACCTGGCAGTATCCTAGCCCTCGTGCTTCCTTCGGCTGGCATGGCAGCTAAGCGCCGAACCTTTGTACCTTTTATTCAGCCAAGGATTTGCCGTAGATCCGTACACGCCCATACGGATTGGTGCCGTGGTTGCAAAGAAAGCCTTCGGTGGACAGACACAGGTATTGTTTCAATAGACCAGACAGTGGTTCTAGGCTCAGGAAAACTCATCCGCAATGACTGCTGAAAACAGAGCGAAATTCTCGGCGTTCAGAACAGGATTGGGCAGACGAGTTGGGTCTGGTTGATACTACAATGGGTTCTCGTGTTCGCCAAATTCATCCACTCTATCTTTCATTCATACGGTGTGAGGTGGGGCTATCCAGGTCATCATCAATGTTCACATTAGTTCACAACCAGATCCGCCGCTGACTTAAACGACGGAGGCAACAGCACCGTAAAGAAACCAGCAGATAATCGACGTGTTCCCCGTACAAGGACCTCGCTTGGTTTACCACGTGCGTCAAAACTCGCTAGGAGTCTGACTAATAATGATTGGGTAGATAATTGCTACCGAATTTTCAGTCCTCATACAAGCTGCAATAACAAGCTAACGGCTTGTTAAAGGGGCAATCACCTGACTGTTCACTGGTACTTAGATTCCATAAGAAGTTCGACGCATCTGCCACACTATGGAAAAACTATTTATCATACTAAAGCAACGCACAATACGAACGGGTCTTTTCCCCAACTTACATATTGTTCTACGAGATACCTACAAGCGGTATTGTCTCAAAATGTCCTATCGTCATCATCATTATCCCCGGATGTCAAAACTGCCTACATGTTGCACAAATATTGTAGCTAGCACAATTTCGTTCGCCGACTCTGGAGCAATAGGGGATGGGTGGCTACGCAGTGGAGGCAGTAACCCATCTAATTAAAGCGTGAACATAGGAGTATCAGTGAAATGTTCATTGGAAAGATCGGAAAGAAAAGCCATACACTGAAGGCAACACCTTGAAATCGTGCGAGGTATTGAGCAGGCAACTGTATTAACTAATCCGCACATGCATGCGCATGATTCGAACGTTTTAGTCAACGTCTCTAATCACTGACGTCCCCCATCGAGGGAGATGCTAATGATCATTATCATTATCATCGACAGTGTTCAGTCCCCCATCAAAAGGTCCCCATCGAGGGAGATGCTAATAATCATTATCATTATCATCGACAGTGTTCAGTACCAATCCTTCGCTCCCGTACAACCATGATTTATTTGAAAGCCTTGTGAAGAAAACAATAAAGGTGGATGGGGAAGGGATTTGTTAGTATAATCATTTAGAGATGTCTGCACCTCCAGAAACTCGTTCAGTTAATCTAGACAGAAACTGAAAACAAGAAGGCCACTGACGTCGATTAGAAGCCTATCTTGCAGCGCCTCCAACCAGGCGCAATGAGGATGACACGGTCCTCATCCTGGAAGGTGAGCAACATCGACAGGTTTCAAGCATTTTGTAATCTCTTTTATACCCAGGTCAAGGGTCGGCCACTTCTCTGCTTCCACCATTGACTTGGGCAAGGAAAACAGCGCTCTCTTCGGCAAACTATGGTTCAGTATACGTAATACGTTTTCAGTGACCATTGCAGCTGATTTTTCGGTATTGGCTTTCAAAAATTGCCCGATCTCCGGCTCGTCTCTCCTTACCGTGGTTGTGCGAAGAGGGTTCTCCGGGAAATTCAGTGGACTAGTATATGGAGCACGTGACCAAGCCAGCGCAAACTATGAAGTTTGGTCAGTTCATCAATAGTGGGCGGGGCACTTTCTTCGAAAACCATTCGACGGACTTCAGCCTTACCTATTTTGACGTCCCCACCAGAGTCGTGCAATACTCCAAAGATAACGGCGGTCAAACACTGAATATTTTGACATTCTCAGCGAGCATATTTCTGATTCTTATGACAATATGAAGGCATCGCAATATTGCAGGATGATGTCACATGATGCGGGTTGCCCAAAACTGCTCTGGCATGCTCAATACCGATAAAAATATCTCGCTTGGATAGACGACCGGGACCAACACAACTTCCCAGGTAGGCCAATTTATCTGCTGCCTCAATCGTCAAGCAGGAAGTTCGGGTTCGACGTCACTCAGTCATGCTCAAACACTTCGTAGGTGTGAAGCGCAAGCGAAACCACGGAGCAGAATTTTTTTGATGTCATCTGCAATACAATGGTTTCAGACCCAAAAGGAGCTGTCGTCCGCGTACTCGTGCATGTGAATAGAGCATGCGTGTGAATCCATAGGCAGTGAGCTTTCTGGGAGTGAGTTTTCTGTGGTTACATCAACGATGAAGTTTAAGATGTAAGTTGAAAACGAACAACCTTGCAAGGCAACACTGGATGTAGTGAGCTCAGACCTTTACGAATTCATGGGAGCCGGCGTAATGCGTTTCCAGGTCTACATGAAGGTCTACAGTGGCAAAGACAGCTTCCAATGTCTACCATACCTCTCGGTCTTTCCTTAGGGTTTTCACCATTTGGGATTCACGTGCTCCGTCATGCTGCCTGCCGGTATGGATTTCCAAACAGGGCTAGTGATTTCGGCAGTATATAGCGCTCACTTGGTCGTATCGGAGAAATCGGACAGAAAGCACCGGATGCCACTACCATAGGTCCTTTCGCATTTCGGACGCTTCCTCCACGTGCTCGTTACCAGTACAATGTTGGTTTACTGAAGAGAGTAGCTGAGCTAGCTCAGAACGATACTGATAAGCCAAGTTATTTCTCCTGAGATGGTGATTCTCGCCGACTTGCGAGGGACTGAATGAAAGCGAATTGTCAGACGTGATGAGAATCAGGTTGTAAACCCCAGAAGAAGCGACAGACTTGAATTGTGTATCCCCACCATCTACTGATAGCCACGTGATCCAACTGGGGCCACGGTCGATTTGCAATTGGTGGCCCCATATTACAAGGTGCGAGCGTTTATGTCAAAAGTTCGTTTTGACCGGAAGCAGTTTATGGTCAGCATACAAATGGAGGCGCCCTCCGTTGTCTGTGCGGCTAGCATTGATTACGAATCGACCTCTCATATGTGATTCCGAAGAGCTCGGGTGACCGACCTTGGTATTCACGTGGCCCGCAAGAATGGCGAATGAGCTCGGGTAAATGTAGACATAAAGTACACTTTTCAGCTTCAAAACTGTGGTCTGTTGGGGTGTAAGCCGACACTACAAAAAAGCAGCGGATTTTACGTTGAGTAGCGTTAGGCTTGACCACTGTCAAATATGTCTTCTATCAATTATGGAAGGATATTATCCGTAGACCTAAAAGAAGCTACGGTCAAATTGACTACACCCGCGTCACTAGAATTCATAGCACAGCTGAAGCGACTAGGCCTGTTGAGGTAAGTAATAATACCCACACCAAGGAATCATTTCAGACAACCTTTGCCTAATGCGAACCAACCGGGTGCATCCAATCTGTTCACCTCTAGGCAACAGTAAAAACGATCGACAAGATGGGAAACATGAGACAAACTAACCGAATGTAGGCAAGAACGTCCCTCGTTGTCTGTAAACGTGGCCAACTTCTCACCACCATGTTTTAGCAGTTCTTCAAGTACACCGAGGCAACCACAAAAGGCTGCTCGGTGGGCCGCTGTGGCCCCGTCGGACCGCGTGCGGGCAAAAAGATCCGCTCCGGATTGTAGCAAAATTTGACATGTCCTCAGGCGGTTATTACGGGCTGCGTAGTGCTACTAAGGTGAGAGGGTTCGGCATAGGTGGAAGACAACTTCACTTACCAAAGCAGTGTAGCCGTATTTGTCGGTGTCATTAATTCGCTGGGGATATCGCTTGATCAAAAATGCCACACGAGTATCATCGCCCATCAAGGCGGCTGACCACAAGCCTCTTTCGAAGTCTACCTCATCTAGTGTTTGATTGAGTGAGGGGCAAGTACTTCCGTGGGAACAAGATAGGTGATCCCCTGCATTACACATTACAGTACGAGGAGATCGGAAATGTGCTGCAAATACAGGTAAGATAGTTGTGACAATCAAAATCCGAGCAGAAGAAAAAGTGAAACACTAATCATGTCAACTCATGAAGACTAAGTCGTCAGACAGGCTGGGGAACTCTGAACTTGTAACGGAACCTGAAAATCGAAACAGAGGAAGATGGATAGTTGTAGCACGAAGGATCCAATGAAGAAGGCTGGTCATATGAAAATACGAGAGTAGACGGATTGAGACAGGTCTATTCAGAGGAAGTCATTAGTCTGACGTTCATTGGCTGGTGATTTTGGTAACATTTAAAGAACGGTGGGGCTTGGACTGCAAGGCTTCAGTTCATCTACGAAAAGGAGCGGTCCGAAAATGAAGCCTTCTGGAGCCACGGTAGACCAGCTTATCCAACTTTCATTCCTAATGTTCAACTGGGAAAACCTAATCTAGTGAGAGGCTTTACATGAACCGCGTGAACCCCTAGCTCAGGACGCGGTGACCACTGTGGAATCCAGTCGGCTTTCAGAAAGCCGAAAATCACACATGAGGCACCACTCATTGCAAGACTGCGTAGGATCCAAACATGTCCCCCTGTAGATGAGATGTAGTAAAGGTTTGGGGGATTTGTAGAATTTAGATTCACATTGCTCTCGTCTGAACAGTCCTCCTTCTGTCCTGATGCAATTATTCTGGTGAGTTTACACTAAAGGAGAGAAACACAAGGCCCCAGTTTCACTTTTATTGAGGCTCATCAGTAGTCAGAGTTTAAAATCCGGACACCTGGTAAGCGAGGCAAGCATGTGGACACAACTCCACCAGCGCACGATGGGCGCACATGTGTGAACGGGCGAAGGTGCTTAGATATGGGTGAGGTGGATGGTAAACTTGTGACTTGTGGATTCGTATGGGGAATAATTTCCGGGATGTGGCGCAGTTTGTTCAGTCGAAACCGACTAACCAGGTCACCAATCTCAAAATGGGAATGATCTGAGCACCCCCTTTCGCCTCCCCGAACCTTGTTGGTATCGTTCCGCGTACATACGGATAACGGCTGGGTCCGTGGGTCGACTGTAACACATAAGAATGAAAGACATTCTGGGGATTTGAAAGCATAGCGGAGCCACCTTTTTGTCGGGGTTACAGGCACTTGGCAATCGACCATCAGAACTTAGCACCATGGGTTGTTCGGCGATGGACCTATAAACCGAACCGTCGATGACTCATCATCTTGAATTATCGTTTCTGAGACACAGCACACATCAATGCCAAGCGAGTCCAGTGTGAGTGCAAGGGCAGCTTGTTGTCCTGCTTGCTTCAGAGTGCAAACATTGAACGCGGCCAGATAGACTGGGTGTCGAGGCTTGAGGACTGATTTGGAGATTCCTGAAGATGTCGGCACCATGTGACGAGCAGATGCTGCACGCAAAACCGATGCATGACGAACGGAGTCATCAGTCCTAAGTGCTGGGCCTACAAGGAGAGAGTTATTAATGGGGTGGGGAGAGGGGGAAGAAAAAGTATGTGAAGGAGAAAGAAGGGAGGCGTCAGCAGTAGCCTGTTTTCGCTTACCCGCCCTGCTGTATGCAGCAAGTAAGGCGACCCGGCTGATGGCACCACGCGACGGCCGATGTGGCATGAGAATATTGTTAGTTGTGTAGGTCATGGTTGTACGAGGGCTGGGATACTGCCAGGGCGCCCACACCTAGACAGGAGGACGATTAGGGTCCTCAACCAAAGCCTTTGGCTCAAAAGCCTAACCGCAAGGCAGCGGTGTTTGGCGGGAAATGTAAATGCATTACATTACATTACATTACATTACAAATATACATGTAGGGCGATATTTCAAATATCGTAGCCTCTGAAACATGAGGCGGCCTGGTGCAGCACATTCAGTTGCCTGAGAACATCATAAACGAGAGATTCAGCTGGGTTCCAGGTGAGTCTCTCGAAAGAACCAAATTAGTTTGCAGATGAGTATATATTCGCTAATTTCGTGAAATTTGGTTTCAAGTAGGACATAAGGTTGACGGAAACCCGGGGACTGCGCCTACCTGATGAGCCCCAAGAAGGGCGAAACCGGTCGTGGGCTGTCGATGGATTTTCAGCAACCTTATGAACAGTACATTACAAATACAGATGCATTGCCATTTCTACGGAACAAGTCGCCACATGTTCCAACCCCCAACCTGGAGGGCCAGGAGACTGTGTTCGTCAGACCTCTAACCATTGACCAACCTGGTATGAGAGACTCTGTGAGTGTCGCGGGACACTCTCCAGTATAGCTCAGTGGATCGCTGAGGTGCGCAAACCGTCACACCACGGTAAGTTCCAGTCTCTTCGTGACGGCGATGACTTCTAGTGCGCAAAGCCCACTAATGGTACTCCAAATTCTCTTTAGTAGCCGCCTCTTCGCTTATGTTCCGAACCTGGAAAGCGACTTCTTTTTAAAATCTATTGTTACATTCCTTTCCGTTAAATTTTGCTTACAGTGAATAAATATATATTCTATAGTCAAGATAAATGTACACTTTGAAGACCTTTGCCTTGACCGTCTGCGGCAATGGTCTCGATTGGCGCCGCACTCGCAGCAACGTCAAAGACACCCACGCAAGGCCGACCAGATCCACTTGGCTACCTGAGCCCAGTTGGTACATGAGCTGAATGAACATATACGGAGGCATTTGCCAAATAGTGTTTTGGAGCAGTGAGGGATTTTTCTGCTAACCGCTAATGCGAGTGGTTCTCTATCTTCTATGCTCTTTCCGCCTGAGTTCTTATGTCCTTCTTGTCAAGGGGCCTCTTTAACTATTACACAACACCCACATACTCTACCAGTGACTGGGCCTCGCGGTAAGTCACCCCTAGTCTTATTCTATCGCAAACTAGCAAAGAAGTTAAACATATCACTGAAAACATCACTGGAAAACCTTTCCAGAAAGTAAATAACAGCTGGGAGTGAAGGACAGACAAAAGACATGAAAGAACAAGCGAAGAGTAGGCACCTCGGTATGAGTCAAACCAAAGCAATACTGGAAATCCCTTTTCAGGACCAGAACCGCGTTGTCTTTCGGAACTGGTACTTGTCCTTTTGGTATCGAAAATCCTTCAAATTAGAGGATGTTCGGGTTGTCTGCGTCAACAAAACAATTTCGTTTCTTGAAAGCCCCAATGAGAGCTCTTTGATTGTTCTATTCTGCAATAATAGATTCAGAAGATTCAATGAGCCTATGGTTCATAGTGGATAAATCGAACTGAAATGAATAGGTTCAACTCCTACTTTGTTAAGTTGTAAGTGAAAATCCATGAACCGACTTTGGATTCGTTACACTGCCTAGACGATCTTTTTCAGATCCGGCTCCGGAATTCTAATAATTACTGTGGATGGGGTCCAACGTTGGTCGTATACAAGGGGAAGTAACCAGCTAAAAACATGATAAAAACCAGGTATGCAGGGCCCAAAGTCATTTCGTATATACTTAAGCTTTTACCAGATTAGCTGGGGGTAGCTATGCACTACTTCGTTTCCCTATGTAGCCTTCAGGTTCTACGGGAGAATCGGAAAAACTGAAAACCAGTGGGAAGGATTACTTGACACGTGATCCAAATATTGACCAGTTAATCGTTGTGGCAGATAAATGTACTTACCGAGGCTGGCTAGAGACGAGATCACCCCTCAAATCGGGGAGGCCAAGTCAGCTTTCCCAAAAATCTTGCCGACATTCCGGCATCTACTTCCTCCGAGAGACGTCAACTTGTTTGTCAAAGTCAGAGTATACACTGAGGCGGTGCGGTCCATACTGCTTCATGGACCAGAACCGTTGCTTCTATCCCCATATGATGTATGGAATCTCTCGCCGTTTGACGATAGAAACATTAGTCGGGTCTAGTTGGAACATCATATCATCCTTTCTGGAATACGCTAAATGATTTCAGGAGGGAGCTCTCCCGCAACCGACGAGCTTGCTGGATATGGACTTAGTGTTAGGAGGGTCAGATAGCTGAAAATAATCCCAGAATGTCCGGAGCATACTGAGACCGAAAAGCTTCACCAAAATCTCAATAGGAAAGCCGGCAAGC
Organism: Opisthorchis viverrini; assembly: GCF_000715545.1. Lineage (NCBI taxonomy): Eukaryota > Metazoa > Platyhelminthes > Trematoda > Opisthorchiida > Opisthorchiidae > Opisthorchis > Opisthorchis viverrini. Next base: position 1,077,699 of record NW_008751820.1, read on the forward strand.
ATCCGGGCCAGCCAATCACTTGATAAATTTAGCAAGAGCTGATGAATGCTCATGCACGCCACAGAAGCACGGCCGAATATGACAAGCGTCCAGAGGCACGGTCGATATTGATCGGTGCTCACTAACCGCCACTCAGACGGCTTGGATCAATTGCCACAAGTTCCCTTTAAATAGCGCCAGTCCGTAACTTTTACACTCGTCTCTTGTTCTTCCTCGTTGAGCTGCCATGCCACCAGAAGGAAGCGCGAAGGATAGGACACTGCCAGGTTGCCTACACAGAGGAAGCCGAGAGGCAGAGTTTGGGTTCGAACCATAGACTTTCCGGTCAGTAAATTCGTGCTCTAACCATTGAGCTATCTCAATTGTTGCAATAAAGCTGTTACCATAACCTCGTAGACCATCTCTCGTTGGTTAACCAATAAGACAACTTAGTCTCATGCAAATAGGACCTGCATGATTACTACGTCATTTGTAACAGTTATACACAGTCGCTGGATGACCCTTTGGGTATCACTGGTCTGTCAACAACACGTGTTGTCGAGCACCAAGCGCGTGCACACAGAAGCCGCGTAAGTCACCGGAGATTGCACAATAAAACCGGTACATCTTCGGCGAATGCAGGGTGTAACCATATCAAACACTTTGAAACAAATACAGTCCACATAAACCAACTGAGCAAAGTTATCACCTGGTGACAATTTTATTCAGTGAGTTCCTCATAGGTCACAGGAATAAAAAAACCGAAAGGTTGTGGTAATAGTAATATTCGAGTCGAAAATCTCGAACACTCGCTTGACGATTAACGCCGTTTCAATTTACTACGAGGCGTTCTGCTCCGATCCGATGCACTTCAATTCCACTGAGGATGGAGCTTTTTGCCTAGAATTTACCATGCCGAAATAACCAAGTCGCCTGTAATTGTACTGGTTAGGAGCAAACTAATGTGAGGATGGCGGTCGCCAACCACGTCAGGAATAGTGATCGTCATCCTTGTAAGATTCCTGGGGAAATCCAAGCCAAAGATAAGAGCACCTTGAGGGGACAGCTTCATATTAATTAACGCCCTCTTAATGGAGCGAAACTATTTCTGCTGACTGACATTCAGATGGTGCGAAATTCGTAAAATCACCGATAAGACTGTCACACCTGGTGCTGAAAGCAATCTAATCTAGGGGTTGGACCGCAGAAGGACGCAAATTGCTACGAGCTTACAAGGAGGGTTTTCATCAGTTTCTAACAAAACGCCATGGCACATTGCGGCCTGCTGGGACTAATCCTACACCAAAATTTCTGTGGCGCTCGCAGCTAGGCGCTGCTACCGCCAAGAAACCCACGCCGCACACAATTGGCCAGCAGACGAGGCGCGAAGGCGAGATCTGATTGGCCAAAAGTCTGAACCCAACCGTCCTTGATGATCCAGTGCCTTATTCACAAGGCGTCAAAACTCCTAGAATATTGTTACTGCATACATTTTATATAAAAAGTTCCATGAATGTTTCTATTCGTTGTTTTTCTACTTAAATACGCGCTGTGCACCTTTGGTATTTCCTTTCCTGAGAACAGTGAAATGTGATAGATTATTGTCATGAAGTATTGTTAAATATTATATAGTAGAGTCGCACCGGACTAGTCCCGTTCCATGAAAAACAGAAGAGCTGAGAAATCATGCTTAACGTATCGAAAATCGCTCCGGAGTGATAAAACTAACCTCGTTGGCGCAAATGTTCATGTAGTTTGGAGTGTAGTGGTCTGGCTACCCAATAAGTCAGTTTACCAGGAGTGTGTGCCAAAGTAATAAAAATAATTACGCTAAGTTGGGTATACAAAAAATAAACAGGTCAGATGGAACAGACTCACTAACATTTGTTCTCTTTAAAATAGTTCGTCATTGGCCCAGGTCAGCGAATAAACAATAATCCAATAGTGTTGGTCCAGAGGTCTTCTTCTGAACAGTCAATTCCACTGAGGATGGAGCTTTTTGCCTAGAATTTACCATGCCGAAATAACCAAGTCGCCTGTAATTGTACTGCTTAGGAGCAAACTAATGTGAGGATGGCGGTCGCCAACCACGTCAGGAATAGTGATCGTCATCCTTGTAGGATTTCTGGGGAAATCCAAGCCAAAGATAAGAGCACCTTGAGGGGACAGCTTCATATTAATTAACGCCCTCTTAATGGAGCGAAACTATTTCTGCTGACTGACATTCAGATGGTGCGAAATTCGTAAAATCACCGATAAGACTGTCACACCTGGTGCTGAAAGCAATCTAATCTAGGGGTTGGACCGCAGAAGGACGCAAATTGCTACGAGCTTACAAGGAGGGTTTTCATCAGTTTCTAACAAAACGCCATGGCACATTGCGGCCTGCTGGGACTAATCCTACACCAAAATTTCTGTGGCGCTCGCAGCTAGGCGCTGCTACCGCCAAGAAACCCACGCCGCACACAATTGGCCAGCAGACGAGGCGCGAAGGCGAGATCTGATTGGCCAAAAGTCTGAACCCAACCGTCCTTGATGATCCAGTGCCTTATTCACAAGGCGTCAAAACTCCTAGAATATTGTTACTGCATACATTTTATATAAAAAGTTCCATGAATGTTTCTATTCGTTGTTTTTCTACTTAAATACGCGCTGTGCACCTTTGGTATTTCCTTTCCTGAGAACAGTGAAATGTGATAGATTATTGTCATGAAGTATTGTTAACTTCTATTTGTTGTTTTTCTACTTAAATACGCGCTATGCACCCTTGGTATTTCCTTTCCTGAGAAAGGTGGAATAAGTTGATAGATTATTGTCATGAAGTATTGTTAAATATTATATAGTAGAGTCGCACCGGACTAGTCCCGTTCCATGAAAAACAGAAGAGCTGAGAAATCATGCTTAACATATCGAAAATCGTTCCGGAGTGATAAAACTGACCGCGGTGGCGCAAATGTTCATGTAGTTTGGAGGCACATGGATTCAAAGGTTCCCGGGACGGTTTCGTTTTTGTCCTTCATTGGCTGCCATTCACATTGGAAAGGCAAAATCCATAAAAGACGTAGCACTGTTCTTTGAGTTTCCAGCGAGTTGAAGTAAGCTTGCCAGCGCGATGACACAGTAATCGTGAACGTCTTTCGAAATCCAGATAGCCACAAACGAGCAGTTAAAAGCTTGAATTATATACTTAATCCCGGTTTCGCAACTAAAAAAGAAATTGAATTTTCCTTAATGTCTATCAGGTAATCAGACTTTATTATATCGCTCCCAAATGCGCCAGAATCATAGCCTAATTTAGCAACAGTCCGCCTACCTGCCCTCACAGTGATGGCAGCTTGATTGAGCTGCTGGTAGATGACTTCAACGCTCCAGAGGCCTCCTGGATGGAGCTCCAGCGCGTCAGATAAAGCGGACGTTTCGCAGCGGCGCTGATTAAAGCCGCTTAACTGAGCGTTTGGACTCAAAAAGTCGTTGCACCCACCAGATACTGCGCAGGCCAAGTACCATCCCACCTCGATTTGGTTATCACCAACGAAAGACACTTCGTGGATCAGGTAACAATCAATGCCCACTGGGATATAGCATCTACTGTGTGCTGACCTTTGATTTCATCTGCTATTGGGCCAAAAATTTCGAACCTCAAGCATGGTTTCAAGACTTCTGCCGTGCAGACTTCTCAGGAATGCGCATCCTTTCGTAACAAGTCACACTGGGACTGGCTCCGGTGGAAGACCTATATAGGACCATTGTCCAGAAAGTTCACGAGGCTGAGGCGACTTTCGTCCCAAACAAACCACCACACACTCGGATGAACCGCAGGCTGCCAAAAAAGATTCGGCTACTTCTGTAAAAAGGTAGTAACTCTTTTTCAAAAACTTGACTACAAGCGATACAGAAGATGAGATGGCATTTCGTAAAATTCGGAACCGCTGTATATCAGAAAACAAGCCACCAACTGGAACCCACTCGAGAAATAAAAAAATGATTTGCAGGTTAATGCCTACATTTTGCGGACGACTTTAAATCGGTGAGTACCAATGCCAGTGCCCTCCAAGCGGACGTAGACGCTGCAAAGCAATGGTCTTCCGACTGGCACCTTCCTCTGAATGATGAAGAGTGCGTCCAAATATCATTTGAAGGAGACTCAGCGAATGCATGATGAGAAAGGACCAGAAGACCTCATGAGGATGAACACCGGAAAGAATTTGCATATCTGGGTCTCCTCAAACTTGCCCTTATCACTGCAACTTGATAAATCGGTCCGAAATGCATCCGCCATTTTACGGATGATCCGACGCACCTTCTCCCAAATACTCTATGGGTCTACGTCAAACCGCTCCTGGAATGTGCCAACCAGGTTAGCTACTCAGGACGCCCGAAAAACCTCACGTTCATGTTGCGTGTCAAGGGGGCCACCACGAGAACGGCTGCCGGCCACAAATCCGTGAATAACGAAACGCGTCTTGTGATGAACGATCTCTTTCCCCTAGAGTACCGTTGCCTCCAATGGCACCTAATCCTTACTTATGCAAACAGGTTTTTTTACCGCTGAGCCGGCAAACACCCGGCGGGGACATATTAAGTGTGCGCACATTCCTGAGACAATGTTTTTCTCATTTCGGTAGTAGGTGCGTGGAATGACCTTCCTCCGACGGTTGTTACCGCGCCTTCTAGAACCCAGTTTATAGCACTATTAGGCACTCATTTATGCGAATCCTCGCGTTGGCAAGCATATTTCCCCGCGCTGAGGACACGAAAAGCAGTGCTGCACCCTTTATTCATTTGTGACTTTCAGATGAACTACAGCCACTGGCCGAAAAGAACAAAAGCGTCCGGGTGAAGTTGGGCAAAAGCCCTGATCCTGTGTATCAATCCGTGAATCCGTGAATATATCACCTAACGACAGTGAGACATATGCTGTTGTGCTCCATTGGATCGCACTTGACCTCCTCACGGCCTGGTTCCGTTTCTCTGAAACTGGACTGAGAGCCCGTAGTATATTGCGATGGATAAATCCAGCTAGCCATGAATTGATTAAGCGTTTTACTGGTTAGCATTGATCCATTGGCGCGAAATCCGTGTTCGTGGACGCTCTAATGAGCGTGGGATTGCAGTGTTCAACAGTCCGAGGGATTTTTTGTTGCCCCAAAAATTGATGTAAGCCTGATAAAATATCATAAGTTAAAAATCCAAGGAAAGTTTAACTCACAGTTAACAGGGGAAATTCCGAAAATTCATATTCAGTTGAACTGCCATATCACAAAGGAAAAGCTCTGCTTTCCTAGTGTTCCAAAAATCCGACAAGCTTACTATTATTCTACTGGTATGACTGGACAGTGAGTGTCGTTCTCTTACATCCGATAGGAACCTGTGAAGCAGTGATTGATATAGGGCTATGATTTTATCGGCTGGACGAATGCTTTGTTAATCTCAAACCCTTCGAAACGGCGTCCTATGAAAACGGTTTGTGCAGTGATTCCAGTACCGAAAAGAATGGATGAAAAACTGAAAGGAGGAATAATAAAACGAGAGTTTCCTCCGAAGCCATATTTGTTTATTCTGTCTGCTGAAATGTCTCGGTTGCGATGAACCTGGAACCCGGAAAACGGAGAATAACCTCGGATGAACGCCTTCATCGCCAGATACCGCAGCAGCTTGCAGTGGGATGAACCTCACCATCAAATTGAAATGAGACAATTCAGATTTACACCGCTCCTCAGAAGCAGTCTTTATCTGTAAATCTCTCATGGCTGGAATGATTTTTTAGGTCAAAATTTTGTATTTTGTTGTCTATGTCCACAAAACCGAAAACTATATTAAACTACGCTTATTTTTTCGAACTTAGTTTGGCGTGTATTTGACTTGAATTTGGTGTGCTATGGCTTCAGTATTGGCTTCATATATGTTTGTTAAGTTAATGCATGAACGTTGATTACGTAGAATTTTTGCGATTACCTGGGAATCGAAGCACCGTCACTATTTTGCGTTATGAATGGGTGTACTAAAATGCAGCAGACAGGCTGAAAGACAAGCGGTAAATCAAGACGTGTGAAGGGGCTTGTAAGCTAAACGCGTGAAGCACCGGCTCTCTAGTGTGTCTTTAGGCTGAGGCAACACGTCTCGGTCACCTCTCATTATCCCTAATACATCCATGAGTTTTCTAAGTTTTCTATGGTCGGCTTCCGCTAAATGGACGTTTATTCCAAGTGGCCAGTTGATTAGGTATCGACGACTTCCAGTCGCATATCAGTCACTTGTTCACTCTCGGTCACCATTATCCCTAATACATCCATGAGTTTTCTAAGTTTTCTATGGTCGGCTTCCGCTAAATGGACGTTTATTCCAAGTGGCCGGCCAATTAGGTATCGACGACTTCCAGTCGCATATCAGTCACTTGTTCACGGATTCACGGATTGATACACAGGATCGAGGCTTTTGCCCAAGTTTCCCGGGTCGGTTTTGTTCTTGTCGGTCAGTGGCTGTCGTTCACCTGAAAGGCACAAGTGAAAAAAGGGTGTAGCACTGCTCAGTCGAGAGGTTATAGGAAGCACTTCACGGATTCACGGATTCACGGATTGATACACAGGATCGAGGCTATTGCCCAAGTCTCCCGGGTCGGTTTTGTTCTTGTCGGTCAGTGGCTGTCGTTCACATGAAAGGCACAAGTGAAAAAAGGGTGTAGCACTGCTCAGTCGAGAGGTTATAGGAAGCACTTCACGGATTCACGGATT
>NW_008751820.1:1088461-1103862 GCF_000715545.1 Opisthorchis viverrini
TGGTCTACCAATGGCTGCGGAGGGCGATCGGTATCAATTGACGTCATGTTTCGGACTAGATGTAAAATAGGTGGGCGCAAAATATAAAGGGTTATCACTCACATGTTTTGTTAGAGTAATAAAATTCAACAATTACTCGTGTGTACTGTGTGAATAGACTGAACAACGAAAAAAAATTTTCACGAATTTGCACGAGGGAAAAACGAAACCGGTTTCGAACGTACCGCGCGTTGAATTTGAAGCCAGGTTTGCTCAGCTGTCCTACATGATCGACCTAGGCTTTATCTGGTCGTTTGATTTGACGTGATGGACCCCTAGCCGCATGTTAATCGTGTGCGTCAGATGGGTTCGTTCAGTTGTTTGCTATTATTGGCTATATAGCCATCCTGGAATGTTAGAATGGATGACTTTGCTGTTCAATTTTGAAGTCTTCAATATCAGCAGGCTTTAAATTTTTCCAACGTCGCAAGTTTTATCCGACAAAAAAGTTGCGTATCCTGCGATCATAACTCAGAATAACAATACTGGGGTTCCTAAAATATTATTTGGCGTTAAACCATTCAGGCAGGCTGGATATCAATGTGAATCAACAGTGCCATCATCAAATCTATCACCCGGTATTTCAGAGTTTTGGGTTCAAGGCAGTCCGTAGAAGCCGCTCCATGATGGCTTAGACTGAAGAATTAAGACCAACACATGGCGCGTCGGAATACAATGCGTTTGGGCTTGTGGTTCAAGAGGAGCGCAAAATGAATTTTGTTAGTTTGTCGTGTACTTTTATTGTCAGAGGTCTGCAGCGAAAGTTAGAAGCAAGAGACGGCGACGAGAGTCGCAAAGTAGCTTCGGATGAACATGTGCACTTCACAAGTGAAGGTGCATCTTGAGCCATATCTCAGCGTTGTCGGGTGAATAACACAACCGGTACAAGCAAAGCTGGCAACTACAGACAGACGACAACGGTGTTTTTCATGAATTGCCTAAATTAAGGAATAGCCTCAAAACCACCAGAGAGGGGCGAAGCACCTGGGCTCTTGGAGGGGTTGCGTGTTGATCGACCGCATGGTGGTGTAGAACAACTTGGCACTGATCTCTGGGGGCAGAAAAAAGGTACCTTTACCCTAATTATGCGGTTTTCAAATTTCATTATTACACATGGCTTTGGGTTATTCTGGGTGCGTGTTTTTGATATATTGCCTGTGTCTTTTTGATTAAGCCAGTGAACTTTGAAGGTCCTCGTCCACCACCGAATCTCATGTGATGGTAAGTTTATGAGCTAAAGTACTGGATAACACTTCAACTTATTTTAGTTGTGTGCATTTATTTGCGAGTAAGAGATAGCAGGTGCGGAACTTCTAATACAGCTTTTATCTAGGTAGATACTTGAACAACATTTGGATTTGTTGTACTCGTCAGACGTAACCAAGTGCCTGAGATTGTTCACCTAATTTCTGCACAACAGTGCTATTTGGAAAGGCCAACTTGCGTGCAGTACGATGACTGAAGATAGTTCGATTCACTGTGCAGTATTGATGTGCGCATATATCCCTGTGAGTGATTGCCAGTCTCAGTTATGGGCAGATGGTCCAGAGCTAATGCAGCATTTTCAGTTATCTGTATATGAATTAACTCCAGCCCGGTAAAAGTTTATTTAAAATTGCGACACTACTAAACGCGAATACTTCATATAGCGGAAGATAAGGCCAACCATTGAGTTCCATCGTGATGACCGTACGCGTTGTCGCTTATCTTGGCTGCTAATTGTGACAACTATGTCCACACCTATGAGCACAGCTGTTTGAGCAACAACTGAGCATGTCTTGGCCAATAAAGACCGCTCTTAGTCGTAGTGGAGAGCAATGGCGCTCCTACAAGCCATCGCAGTCAAATGGGCTGAAATTATATGAGGTGTTCACTATTACGTGTGAAAGTGTTGTGAGACAAGGCTGCCGGTGTAGCTAAAATTAAGTGGAATTATACCACTTTCTGTTCAAATAATCCGCGAAGATGCATTTATCGTTCGAGCGCACACAGGCCCGTTTAACATCGAATTTCACAAGCAAACAAAACTTACTTCCAAGAGCCGAACAAGAGTGATGGGAAAAATTTTCGCCGGATATCTTCTGGGCATGAAGTTTTCTTTTGCACAAAATTCAAACAAGTGCTCTGCATGTAAAAAACAACAAAACCCGTTTTTCCAGCCCGTTTGCGTGTTCAAAAAATTACCGCAAAACATACCTACAGCATAATCTCCTTGTGTCTTGAATAGCCAGCGAATGATTTGCTCTTATGTTTTGGTCAAAGCCAAGCATAGAGCAAGGTGCTTTTGAACAAACAAGTAAGCATGCAAGGTCACGATTTTTTCTAGTAGATTTAGCAAAATCACCTTCCCCTAGTTATGCGCACTCGAGTGTGTCCTAACGAAAACTGACTAGGGCGCATGTGTTTTACTAAAACCGACCGGCAAAACGAGTTTCGTTAAAGTCATTAGTGAACGGATTTTGTTGTCGTTAACCTCTTTCTAGTGAAATTTACTGGAGAGCAACAGCCACACATTAACCATTTCATTTCATGTCATTTCCAGCAAAAATCCATCCGGGGTTTTTCGTCTACAGATGGTTGGGTGCCAACCGTTTATTTGCAAATGACACCTGAACATTTGATCGGCCGCGCGAGACCGCAAATTACTGAATGCAGTTCTTGTTGTCCTACCAGCAGAGGGCGAATGTGTTGGGAAACCGACACGGCGTTTTACCGAGGACAAATTAACGCTGACTGCAGAAATATCGTGGGATGAAAACCAAATGGGAAGAGGGACAAAATTTGGGTAGGAAGTTAGAGATCGCGAGCAAGACAAAGTTGAATCCGGTGCTGTAAAGAATTCTCCCTACATGTACAATATATATTTTTCTGCCTCAATTTATATTTCAAAAAGCATCGGTTTTATTCGGGTTACGTTTTCAGCAATTCAAGTGCCTTGAACACCAAAATTTTCTATCTGTCGATAGGAAATTTTACGGTTTTATTTGGGGACGTTGTTGCGATAATGAACCTATTGCAAAAAGGGAACTTCAACATATCCTCGGAAACGTTTGATCGATAGTGGAATACAGTGCCAAACGAAATAGCCCGCGGCAAACGGTTCTAAGTTCTCATACGAAAAAAGGTAAACTTGTGCAAATATAAGCAATTTGTGAAATCATTCGTCAATAAACTAGCTCTGAAGTAGAGGCGTAAGGTGAAGGTAGCAGACGGCGTGTGCAACAAGAAATACCAAGTGCATAAGGATTACCCGGAACTACCAGCGGACCTAACTGATAAATTGACAAACACAGATACCGTTACCTCACGGCTTAATTGAACACGTCCCTTCACATTCGGTACCAAAGCTTGCAAAATCATCCATAATGTTCCACCTTGCTAGCAGAACCTGCTGGATGGTGTGTTATTTTGAGCAAAGCACGTGGGTGCGATCGGACAACCTGGCTGGTTTTTTGTAGTTAAAGGCACCGGTTGTCGACTTTTCAAAATGTTCTGAATCAAAAGCGTGGCCGGTCAAGGCGTTTATTTACTTAAATAGCTTGTACACTGGTCTTCAAGTTGTTTGAAGGTCTTTTACAGCGCCTTCGCGACTGGCACCGCCTTTTTCAAACAGTTTGCTTTTAGCGTATTCCTGCCATCCGCCTTTTCGGTCGATGGCAAGTTGGTCAGCGAATATTTGCTTATTATGTGACGGCGCTTGTCAAAGGGGATGTGGCGCGGCCGTTTTAATTGACCTTGTACTTTTCGTTTTTTATCAGTAATCACTCTTTCAAAGAAAAAGTTGCTATGTGCAACACCACTTGCACATTTATGCAGGCTGTTTACAGTCAAAATGATCCGTTTGATTTTCGACTATTCTGGGCTCGCATAGCTCGAAATTTCTTCGGATAATTGCTGACAACCGGACTAATCAGCCAAACGTATTCTGCTTAGAAATTGGTAAACAAAATACCTTTCATGAATCACCTATTGATGTTATCCTGTTAATCGTGTTACCTAGACAGGACACATTTTCACACATTCGTTGAACATCATTCTCCGGTGCACTCTGCGAACGTGCACTCTGCCGTCATGCTCCAGCCTCAAGAAGTACGGAACTGGCTGTGGACGGTCCGAGGTAGCAGGAACATGATGAGCAAGTGTTACGTCTATGCAACAACATGTCGTTAAGTGAAGTACGGAACTGGCTGTGGACTGTCCGAGGTAGCAGGAACACGATGAGCAAGTGTTACGTCTATGCAACAACATGTCGTTAAGTAAGAAATATCGTGCCAAATAAAAAGTGGGATGGCCTGTCGCAGTGCAGGAAACGAACCGTCATAGATCGCACATTGCGCCCGATTCAGTGGACCTGGGCCAATTTTATGCGCGACTGAGTTTGTCGAAATGCCACGGACCTGTTTTTTTGAAATTTTAAAGGTCACAACTAACTAGGTGAAAATCTTCCATTTGGCTCTCAAAATGAAACCGTCTTTATAAGACCTCATTGCCAAATGCACCAAAATCCAAAGGTTGAAAATGTTCACGCAAACGTTTTGTAACCTTCACCAATGGATTTGTTTATTTCGTGTCTTCAGCATAGCCGCATACTTCGTGTAACTCAACAGTCGGTGAAAGATACCAGAAAGTAACCTTACCCTCAAATCATTTGTTGAGCAGTCGGCAACAACGTGGGTTTTCCTGGAACCCACATATTTGAGGATTTTTCTCCATGCAGACTGCTGGTCGGCGTAACACTGAGGGTTAGTGCTACTACATTATTTGATCTTGACATCGGCAGGTTTTTTAACGGGAAATTTATTTACACGTCACGCGGAGTGCCCATTATCCGCACAATGCTCTCAGCTGGAAAACATTCACGGGTGGAATAAAACTTCAGCTCAAAACAAAAACCGTTCTATCTAGCTTCATATTTTTCGGCCCGCCGAATTTCATTGTTCACTGCAGCAACGATGCATCTGATTGAAAAGTCATGTGGGATAATTTGGTAGCATCGCTGAGACCCCGGAATGCCTGAATGGGGCTTGTGAGTTTGGACTGGTACTCTCAATTCAGCTACCCGATTGCTTTATCTATCAGGGGCACGTCATAAATTTCAAAAATCCAATTTCATTGTGCGAATAACTACCCGATTGCTTTATCTATCAGAGGCACGTCATAAATTTCGAAAATCCAATTTCATTGTGCGACTACTGGGCGCTCGTCACGCAAGACGATTTGATTTTAGGTTTTCATGTAGTGGCCCGACATACCAGCAAAAATGTGAAAATAGTCGGTTTTTCTTACATCGCATCGCACGACACCGCACTGCTTGCTCTGTATCCTGGTAAATAACTCGGTACATACTAAATCTAGGAATTTTCTAACTGATTGTGACAAACTGACTTAAATTACTCCGGTTCAGAGAAGGCCTTTAGTGAATTCGATGGGTGCAATATGGACAAATCCCAGAAGCAGCTATTAAAACATCGTTCCAGGAAGGCCGATGAATATATTGTCGTGGAGAATTCCGCATTTAGGCGCACATAAGAACCAGGTGGATGCAGATGGATAGATGACTGGCACAATCTCCCACAGTCAGCATCGTGCAACGGTGTTGTGTGTTGGCAAGATTTTCTAGTCTGTTCGTGATTGAGTCCTGGCATTTCGGTCTGTTAAACTTGGGGCTGATCGGGTATTTGGAACTTGCCTTTTTCATTCCCGGCCACTTACTCGGTCTGGGTACGACATTTGTACGTATGTCATTAGTTTTCGACATTCTCTGATGAACCAGGCAACTTACCTGATATGACTATTCTATTGACGTTTTTAAAAATACAGTGTCGCATTTCTTCTTCAACGTTCACTAGCCGACTTTAAACGTTTGAAGGTTTTTCGAACGAATTTTTGTATTCACGCAAAAATTGCAAACACTTTGTTATTCCGGGTGCTGGAGTTACCGAACTCTCAAAGCAACGTGGGTATGCGCTCATGATGAAATATAAATGACAGTCGCGATGGATGTTTCTATGTACGTCTGTTTCCAGGTGGTTCCCCATCATAAAATTGTGCCGATCGACGCGTTATGAAAGCTAGCAGGGGTAAGGTTACGAGAGTGAATGAAACAAAAAGCGTCAAAAGTATCCGATAAGACACATTTTTTAGGCATCTTACAAGCGAGAGTTTTATGTACTGGGTGCGTTTAGAAAATATTGGTCGTTGATTTCTGTTCTACGCATTTTCGTAAACAAATAAGACCAACTCAGAAGTTTTCGTAAGCTAGTTAACCGAACACGAACCCGTGGAAGAAAAATTTTCTACTTTGAATGTTCGCTTTTTAGTAGTGGAAAGAAAGAAAAAAGGCGTTCAGCTGTAACACCCTTTCGGTGCCTAGCTGCCATGCCACCCAAAGGAAGCACGAGAGCTTTGATACTGCGAGGTTGCCCAAGCCTGGACAGGGGAAGTCGAGAGGCGGAGGTCGGATTACAACCACTGACCTTTCGGTCAGTAAATTCGCGCTCCTACCACTTGGGCCGTCCCGCCCCCTTTAGTAGTGGTCATGTGATACTCTAGGGGGAGGGCACACGGGTGTCTTCTATGCACTGTATTCTGTACTGACACCAGGTAAAATGGGCTTCACTAAGCGGAAACCTAAGTAATCAAATTGACTGCAGGTCACATGACAGGCCACATGCAACCGACCAGCTGCTCACCTTCACATACAGACGCAGACGCTAATATACAAGTATCTGGCGGGATGAGCTATGCGTCACAAGGTGAGGATGATAAAAAATGGATATCAAAAGTACAAGAATGGCGAATGCAAATAAATGCGACATCTATCGCGATTCCAAGTTAAATATAATACCACGCACGTAGTGGGGCCTAGTTTGATTTGGCCGTTCGACCGCTGTGCTCCATTAATACCAGACGATCACGGTTGATGCGGAAATTTTCAAGTCACAACTTCATGTTGACCATGTACAATGGTGTATCAAGATGAAAAATTTGTTTTTTCAAATACTCATGTGTAGTCAATTGCTAATAAAAACACCGATCAGGAGTTGGATTCCTAAAATATGCGTTATGTTGTGATATGCAGTGCGAAAAAGCCACAACCATTTCATTGAGTGCCAAAATAGGAGGGTGATGTTCATTTTTAATCTATGAAATATATAATATAATATATATAATAATATATAAAAATATGAATTATAAAATATAAAATTACTGTATTAAAATATGAGTAATAAATGATAAGTAATAAATGATATATATAAATAATAATATAATATAATAATATATATATAACAACAGAAATATGTGAATGTCCACAAAACTCACCCAAATGCAGGTGCGTAATCCCCCACGCAGCTTGCAGATACTGAAAGGCATGCTGGCGGCTTTAAGAGCCACCCATTTTCTTCGGGATTCAGGGCCATAGAGTTGAACTAAAACAAACCAACTGAACGGAAGATCTTCGCTGCGGAGTTGTTCATTGGGAAGTGCCAACTGGCCGGTTACAGACCATTGGACAGGGAAGCGAGACTCTCATTTGTATCTTAATTACAAAAACTGGACATCTATCTTCCCCTGAATGCGTCTTCTTGAACTTTCCTGGATATTCACTGACTCCAATCATTCATCGCTCAAATCCAAGCAAATGTTACAAAGGAGTCAGAGGGATTGGCTGCGAATTTGCTAATCTGTGTCGAGTCGTTCAAAGACTAGAAGATTGAATTTATACTGATTTTTTATGCTCATTTTAAGGTGCGACGGAATTGTAGCTCGAGGATGGATCACACCGTCCAACCGCGTGAAGTTCACCTACTGAGTCATGCGAGATTGTATACTAGTTCTTCAGATTACTGCGGCGTACTGCAGAGGTCTGTTTTCCTGTAATATGACGAAACAAGAACCTGAGTGAGAATTGCGCTGTTGAATTTTTTGTTCTAAACGAACAAATAAATTCATATTGCTAGCAAGTGTTTTCCTGTCATCATTGGACCATGTCGAGAAGTTTAATTGAAGTGCACTTTTGCGTTTCATTCAGTGCTTTAAATTGATTACTTCATCCGTCTCGCAGACATCAGTTCTGATCTCATGTTTCTTCCTATAAATTCCTCAATGAAAGAAACCTGAATTGCGTACAAAATCCGCGTCCGTATTTGAACGTTTACGATGGAGAATCAAATGCTGACCCTGAGCAGAGGAATATATATCACTAAAACTCTACCCCATTGCAAAACAAAGGAAAAGTTCTTCTTTTAAACCCATCACATCGAAAGGCAGCGATCGTGTTTAAATGTAACCAGTTCCATTAAGCACAGGCTAGTACTTTTGCCTCTCATACTCGTTGTGTAAATAAATTAACTTTCGTTGAATACCTGATGCCTTGTCGCTGGCTCGGTGTCAAAAAATGATTATGTGCAAATGGACAAACAACATGACATACTAGGGTGGTTCTAGTGTTGGTAACGCACTCACATTGCATGTCAAATTTGTGGGGTTTAAACTCCGGAATGGTCAAGGATACGCGCTTTTGCTGAGTTCTAATGAGAGCGCAACTCATGTCCAGTGCCTTCATATTTTAGTGCGAAATCAATAAGTGACAGATCCTATATCGAGAGATCTTATTCGAGATCTTACAGCAGAATTTTAGTATACTTTTATTGGATGTCCATTTAGACACATTATAAAGTGCACAAAGTCACAGCGGTTCATGCATACCAGGTTACGAGATTTAATCCTGCGAAAATAAAAAGCAATGAGTTCGGTCACTGTTCTGATAACGTGACATAACGAGCAATAAAACCATCCCTGTAAGAATGTTATATCAAGATGATCTCAAGTCGGCCTATTTATTCCACCAAATGATAAAACTCAAGTTTCTATCGGATAGTTTTACTTAATTTCTAAAAGAACGTTTGTCGTCACTGACATGGTGAAAAGTAATAGTTTGACTTTACTTCGATATTTGGGGGCGTGTTCTAGAAAAGATCTCGAAGGTTCAGCTAATAGTGAAACATGATCATGATCTAGTAGCGGACATGGACCTTATAAGCATGTTCGAACAAATTTACAAGCAAAGTAACCAATACAAAATCACAAAATCACAATAGCAATAGAATGAATAGTCAAATGAGGTTTCACGAATGCGCAGATCCAATCGTCCACTATAACGATCCAAATGCAGTAACCGGCTGTGGAGGTAATATTCACCCGTAGAAATTCCCCAAAGATGATTCACGTGTGAGTGATATATTTCACGAAAGGAAAGCTATTCACGGCTGAAAAATGTCACGGGGATTTATCGTGACGTTCAGCCGTTGACGCAAACACGGAGATATAGTCTCACTGGTTCAGTAGTCAGCAAACATTTCAACGGAGCGTAAATCCACTGATTCAGCAAGAAGTCAGAAAGTCGCGCCGACAAATTGTGTGTTCGTAACATTAAAACAAACGTCATGGTAAAATATGTACGACAGTTACAAAGTGTAGTTTAAGTTCAGGGAAAATGGTAAATATGTGACAACGGATTACAGATATTACAATATACTCTTGAATAATCAAACTGTAGAAATCATTTTTTCGGTTGCTGACTGAATGAGCATGTAACGACAATAGGGACTTGGTGATGGCTTTAATCTCTTAGGGTCATTTAGCCTGGTATTATGAAGCCCGGGACTCGTAATAAGCGTGCAAATTTTGGGGTGTTTTTTGGTCAAAACATGGCGTAAGTATCAGGTCTGGTTCACAAAGACTAAAAAACCAAATGCGGTATTTCACCGACCAACTACTTGCATAAAGTAGACGAGAACTATTTCGTATGCATTTTATATGACTATCAATGTAAATGAATGTTGACACCTGCATACCATAATGAAGCTTGCACTGGTAAATTAGTTCCAAATGGATTTATTAACCTCAGAATTCGTGAAATTTGAAAAAAATGTCTGTGGTTAAGAGCGGCGTTTGTATACTTTGCAAAGGGCTCTGTTTTGGAAGGAAACAGATGTTCCTTCAGGTCTTGCAGTGCGTCATCAATCTGGTGATGATAAACTTACGTTTCAGATGCTGGATAGCGTAGAAATGAAAAAGGTTTATTCATGCAACACATTCAAAATACCCCACAGTACATATTTGCTTGAAAATATAAAAGGCTCACTTACCAGCGGAACATGTGGCGGATGCACACTATCCACTTAAAACCTATGGCCACCAAATGTTATTGAAATTGCATACTTTGTGATAAAAAAAAACGTTATTAAACTAGTTCACAAAGAAGAATACTAACTACAAAAAGGATTAAAGATGTCCACGACGATAGAAAATTTTGGGGATGGTCCAACAAAATCCATGTTTACTGGATCGGAGACTTACCTACCCAGTGATGCAACCGCTTGAACCTCGAAGGCATTAGCCCGTACATAATTACTTGGAAGATTTCGTACCTTTGTACAAAAAAACGGCACGTAATTCATAGACAGCTTTCAATTCATTATCTACAAATGGTAGAAAAAATCCATTATTGGAATTGAACGACATTGCTTATTCATAAAAAACGTGTATTTACGTCTAATGTCTCCGAGCTTGGTGATGATAACATTGTAGCTGAAGCATAGCGTGGAATAACATGGTAAACCAATCAGGTGCTGCCGCTGTGCCACTTATTAGAAATCTGAATGTCCACCTAACCATAGAAATTTCAGTCATACGTTACATGTGTGACTATACATGTCGCCTGTGGTCCACATCACTAAGCAAGTGGAATACATGCACCGGCTGAGCACCCGTATCTAGGTTGACTTAACACAGTAAATATCTTTAGTAAAATCTTTCGATTGAACTTATTTACTAAAGTAAGCTGCTAATGCCGGATGCAGCAGCCAGGACCTACAACTTTCCAAGCGAGACGGAAAATTCAGCAGCTATCATGAATGTGAACCGGTGGAAAGCAACCTGAAATTCAGAGGAAACCGCCGGGTTTATTTTAGTAATTGTATAAAATAACGTCGAAAACTGAACAATGGATGATGAAAGATTCAGCGTTACGTTTCTGTGCGGCCTGTCTTGAAACACACCTGGAAACTAATGAGATCAGGTGAACGATTTTATTTGGGCTATTGCCCCAAACGCTTGTTGATGAAATCAAAATCACCCATCAGTACTCAGGAATAGTTAGATGCTGAGGTCGTGTGGCATGGCGTATTGCACGGATGTTTGTCAGTGAAGGGACAGAATATCCGCAAGTCTAACACATACAGCCGCAATAAACACAGGATCAACGATGGCCAACGCTACTATCTTATGGTTCATGAAGTGAGCCCGAGAAATCTTTCAGTTGCACATAAATAACAACTGGAGTACTTGAAGAGCATTAACACACTTAATGCTGTATTTTGAACGACAAAGAGGGCGCAATGTTTCTTCAGCGTGGCAGCTTTCCGCAGTGCTATTCTGCATGACTAAATGCCGACTTTGACGTCTAAGAGGCTGTGAACAAGAGGGGTCGAAGGTGAAATAAAGCGAGAGGGTAGCCGTCAATTATCTCTTGGAATGTGACTTAAGTTAGCTCAACGGAATATTCCGAAATTTGTCCTGCTTACAGCCGTGTGATATGAGAGAGTTTCACTTGTTTCGCCTTATTATTGTTTATTGATCAGGGGGCTTTTGATCTCCTAGCCGAGCCTGGCAACTGGCTTGTAAAGGTTTCGTTACATTTCGAATAGGCGCTATAAGTGTACAGTTGAGTGGGAACCTCCTGTTTACCTGCGGGCGTTTATATAGCTTTCGAAGGCTATCTGTCATCCCCTAACTTGATTGGCTGTTTGGGTGACAGCATTCTTTCTGCATTCAGTGGCCATCTTCTTCTTCTAGTAGATTCCTCTTTTTCGGTTTGCATTGCATTGTGGTCTGATTTTCTCGAGAGTAATTGCCTGGCTACATCGCTATATTTTTTCCGTTTTATCGACAGGTGTCCAGGGATACTTTGGCTGTTGTGGCGCTTTAGTTGGTTGACTGGGTGCCTCTCTCCATATGTATATTTTAATCGCCCCGTTTTATTACGAATTCATCATCTTTTAGCTGGTGCAGCTTGAAGCTCCGTGGTTGTTGAGGTATTTTAATAAATAGGGTACAATTCAACATGCTTGTTGATAGCTCCTTCAGCAAAAGACCACAGTTGCACTGATTTAGTTCTAGCTTTGTTCTTGTTTGAGGCAATAGGCGAATGCTGCTCGAGACATAACGGTGTCTTTTCTGAACTTTATGCACGGAGATAAGAGAAAACAGACCGTTCTTTTGATAGCAAGCTTGCGTTTATTTATCCTAATGGAGAGCTTTCTTCATGAATACCTTATATTTTTGTGCCACCCTGATAAGAGCCCTACCATCATTTCGGCCGTGTTCCCGAGATTGTGACTCGTTTGCCTTCATTTCTTGCTGCTGCGTGAGCCGTATTTGACTGTCTGACTGATCTCCAGATGAAATTCTTTGCGAATCTATTTCTCTGGAACAGCATGTAAAGGCGATTCTCTTCTTAAAGCGTGTATTCTGTTTTATTCCAGCGTGGCCTGATCCGTTTGTAGTGCCCAAATGCAGCTCTTTTGTGACAATTTTGATGGTTGCTATAGTAACTTAGAATTCTTTCCCTGTACGTCGCCTTTCTTTGGACCTCAGTTTGCAGCTACTTGTTTGGAAATTTAGTGACGAAGACGTCAAAAATACCAATTTTTCTGTGAACGTGATATCCTCGAAAAAATTGTACTAGTAGTTAGCTTACTTGCTGGAGTTCCCTTCTCTTGATCACCACAAAATGTCATTCACGTAACGGATCCACACTTTGGGATTGATATCATTCACTACAATTATAGCTCCATGTTTTCGCATCGCATTATCAAAGGTGAACTTTGTAAAGTCCTGATCGTTGCTTACGTCCTCCAAACTCCCCAAAAATTACCCAGCACTGTTGATTCTTAAGAACCATAAATTAGGTGCTTTAACTAATTCTACGATTTCTACGAAAGACCGTAGATCGCGGATCTTGGGAGTGATACTATTGGTTGGAGGGATATGGTTACTTTCGTGTAACTTTAGGAATAGGGGAGAGCGAGGAATGCCCGAGAACTCATTTGATAATATTCCTCTTCGTTTTTCGTATGGAGTTCTTGAATCTGCTCTAAGTTCTTGGTGATTTCGGTTGCTATTTGCCTGATGTGGTGGTGTTGTAGATGGCGATGCGTTGTTGTATCACTCCCTAGGACGGCTACCCACAAGCGTTCGGAAGAACTAAGGCTACTGATTTTTCGACACATTTGTCTTACAGATGGTTGTGGGTATTAGGTAATCTGATCATTCCTATAAAATAATAGTAAAAGTTGTTCGGTTTCCTAAACTGCACTTTTTAATTTATTTTTGCGGTCAGCAGATAAGAGGACTAAATTTATTTAAATAATGCTGTCCTTTTACTTAGACCTGCAATACAGGGTGATTAGAACACAGTACGGAATTCTTTCACGTCTTCAGCGAACGTTGTTACACATACGGAAATTAACTGTTTAGTCACTACTTTCTGTAGAAGTTATATTCCGTTCTTCGGATTGTGAGTACAGTCCGAAAACTCCACAGTTTGTTTTACGATTGTGACGCGTGCACTACATCGATGCGCGGTGGTGCCGGGTTTCACTATTTGACGCAATATCGCCTTTTCACAAAAAACTGATCCAGTAATCCGATCACAGCGCAGGGTATCGTTTTTATATCTTCATTTCTGGGCTAATACTTTCCTTAAGTGCCCCTTCCTCGGGACGTGAAGAACGCTTGGTCGCGGGAAACAGGTAACAAACAAATGATGAGTTCATTTAGGCGGATTTTATGTGTAGGTTTTGCGTTAACTTCTACAAATATTGTCTTCGCTCTATTCAGTTTTTTTTCAGAATCTGACTAAACAAAATAATCAGACTCCGGGTAAAATCCTGCTCAAAGCTTGTGCAAATACTCCTTTACTTGTTTATTCCAGAGGGTTGGACGAATATATCGGCAGCTATGTTGTGCATTCTACACAGTACGCATCGCTTGCATAAAAAGACTTTATTTAACGGTGAGAAATGAGTACTATCTATTAAAAAAAGCGGTAACATTAACGTCACACATAACATCAAATTCGCATAGTTTCTGCAGGCTAATGAAACGGTTCCGGAAATGTCTAATCACAACGCGATAGTCAATTTGTTTTAAAATTTACCTGCATCCCTTCCTAACTGATGAACCTGAACTGCGTACAATGTAGACGTATACTCTTCTCAGGTTGCATGAAACGGTAGACTTTCAAGGATGATTTATTCGGATTTATAAAGGAACGTGATCAAATAATTTTAGAGGGTTTTTGTTTACGTTAGTGCAACGAACGCTTACCCATCAGTTTTGTGATTTTGAGCTTATTTAAATGATCCAACCTGGCGGAGGAGAAATTATTCTTCCCAGGGATAAAAATAATAAATTGTATAGCTGTAGCACCCTTTCGGTGCCTAGTTGCCAGGCTATCCGAAGGAAGCATGAGGACTGGGATGCTGCCAGGTTGCCCAAGCCTTGACAGGGGAAGTCGAGTGGCAGAGGTCGGTCAGTAAATTCGTGCTCCAATCACTTGGTTGGTCTCGCTCCAAGGGATGGTATGCTACAAATTTCCCTTCCCTGAAATTTTGATACAAAGTTGGGGTTTTGTATATAAAAGGAAATATAAGCCCTGATTTGCTGTTGTAAATAACGGAATTTCGCTTGTTTCCTCCAGTTCGATAACGGAATATTGTTGCACAATTTGTTATTTTTCACCCATCATGTCTCGATTTGATTTCTCGTAGATATAAAACATATTAGCGGATTCCCGTCAATATGAGTTGGAAGGCTGCTAAGATAAACTGCTCTGCCCTAAGTAATCTAGGTAGGAGTTTACCGGGCCTACCATTTTGAATAACCACATGCGTTTCAGGTACCTCCTTTCAAGTAAGCTAATCTTCACGAACCAGATCAATCGCTCAGGTTTGATATATCAATCATATAGAGCCGCGAAATATCTGACCGCACTGTGAGTGTTTGTTTTCATTGCTTACGCGCAATCTGATGCGAAATATGTCGGTCAGTATCCACAGTTCCGAGTTATTATGCCAGGAAATTAACATCCTGCAGGAGATAGGAATACCATAAGCCATTATTTGGAATTTTTCATTGTATGTCGTTCAAATGAAAGCGACTCTCTGCGGTTTATTACTCGGAACTACGGGGACTTTAAGGACAGTTTACTAATCCAGCACAAAACATCCTCTTCCGACTAAATGTTTTAACTGTGGCAAAATAAAGCCGGAAGATGTTTGAATAACGACACTTTG
>NW_008751820.1:1108198-1111214 GCF_000715545.1 Opisthorchis viverrini
AAATAGGTCTGAAAATGAGTGTATTTCGTTAGCATGTTTTTCATTTCAGTGAATCATCATCATCAGCTGTGATAACCGTGTACTCGTCGTACAGTGGTTGTAACTGCTGCAGTTTCGTTCACCGATGATTTGCTGATAAATCGGTGCATAAATCCAGTATTGTCAGTGGGCTGTCAAGTGGGGGGATTGGGAAGGAAGCTGTGCATTGAAGTCAATAGCTTGGATGCATGAGCGCCGTGGGGTGCGCGACTGGGTCATGTCTGACAACCTCTCTAACCATTGATATGGTCCTTCTCGGGTCTCCATCCAGGAAGACTGCAGTGACCAGTGCAGCTGAGTTTGCTGATAATGGCTTTCATACTTCACTGCCAAGTCATTGTTTGACCGCCTCTAGCTCTCTTCCACCCTTCACGTAGTTCTGTGAAAAGAGCCCTTCGAGGAAATCGGTCGACTGGCATACGCAGCACGTGGCCAAGCCAGCGCAACCTATACAGTGTGATCAATTGATCTATCGAAGGCGAGTTATTTCTCCCGAATACCATTCGAAGTAGTTCAGAATTGCTAATCCAGTGTTCTCACCAGGCTGCGAGCGAAATAAACAATTTTGAGTGGTTATCAAATTTTAGTTGTTTAGTACGTTCACCGGGGTTTGTTCAAGATGCAGGCTGTTGCTTTTGCAAATCGCTTGATTTTTTAGTGCCCCTTTTTTCCGAGTTATTTCTGTTGCCGATATCCCAGCGCCATATGGTACTATATATGTCATTGTTAGAATGTTTCTTCGTTGTCAAGTACATGTCTGAATTTTAAAACAGCGTAAAAGTAGTCGTTTCACATGGTTTAATGTTTAACGCTTTTGCTCATACAGGCAAATTGTCGTGCCGGGTACTTGGAGCTGCATTGCTTACAGAGTCCTTTATATGGTTCAAAATGTTTTGGGGCGAGTAGTTGGTGGCAAAATAAAGCAAACTAAAACCCGTTGCTAATATGTGCTTGGACATTGCTTTTATTTCTGACTCAGTGTATCTAGAAGGTCATGACTATTTGTTCGGTCGAGTGATTCGATTGGTTGTTATGGTAAAATGTGTTTATTCGCCGATGCCTACGTGACATTTGAGCTTCGTCGTCGTACTCTGGTTGATGCTGGAGTGACATTTGTCCTTGACCCTACGGAGTTCCGGTTTGTGACCTTTATTGATCTGACCTCAAATGGTTCCTTGTTTCTTTGTGAGTGCAATGTTTGGTTCTTCTTGAGTATTCCGGTTGAGGTATTGGTCCTGTTGGTCTAACTGAACTATCTACATTTCACCCTAGAGAAAATACGCCCATGTTTTGGTATACGCCATAAATTTCCAAATTTCCGTTGTAAGTTTAGCAACAACGGGATAATTTATTATCGTCATAATCACTAAAATGTTGCGGCTAAAATAAGTGTAGTATGTCAAAAACAGTGAGATTCCAGTGGGTCTGCTACATTTAACCTCGGGATGAAATCAGGTTTTCAGCAGCATTTTAGAATACCATTTCAACTATCTAAGACTTAAGAAAGCGCCTGGCGTGTACTTGCTTTATTATGCCGTATTTTGGGAATAAACTACAGTGTGTTTTCAGCAGCATTTTAGAATGCTGCTAAGACTTAAGAAAGCGCCTGATGCGTACTTGCTTTAGTATGCCGTATTTTGGGAATAAACTACAGTGTGAGCAAGTAATGGCTAGGAGTAAATTGAGCGCACGCTTTGGGCATAACAAAAACCGTGTAGCCAACCATCCACAGTGATATCATTCTTGGCTCTATGCAGACGAATTTTACGTCTGTATATTAAGTGGTCGCTTGAACGTCACCGTTTGCTAGAAATTGTCATTCAGAAAAGTATTTTTTCAAATTCGTACCGTTTGACACACTTAACCTTTTGTCAGCGCCACCAAGTTTGCCGTGCTGGTGAGTTTAAATGCAGAAAATCCAACATCCAAGATGCCACTAGATGTCTCCGAAAGCTCGTGGCTAAAAGCGTACACGTAAATGATGTAGCTTACTACCGCGATCAGGTCAAAAATGTTTTTGTGTGCCAGCAGAAGAATTAGGACTAGCGCAACATTAGGAAGTGGGGGGATTCCAGGCTGGTCCATACAAGTAGACAAAACAGGATCACGTGTTTTATACTGGCCAAGTGCTTTGTTGAACTTGACTGAATTAAACTGGGTTTGCAGAAAAACCCCAGTGGTGCTTGGCAAAACAAAGGCTGAAAGTTACAGGGTTTGGTACAAAGTCAGGTGAACGAAAAGTCTCTGGACATTGTGGTAATTGATCGCGTAAATCGGAACTCCATTTAATTATATTAATGTATTAAAATCTTGAAGCAAAATGAATCTGCATTACTCACTTCAGCTTATATGACCTTCTAATAACCGTGTCACGTTTTGTACCTCATTTAGCATTCGCTGATTCCAAGCCGTTGAATTTAGCTTTCCTGCATTCTTCACCAGGATATTGCAAACTTTTTTCCCAATGCTGGGTCACATCGGATTTTGCGACTATCCTTCTCCATGCAGAAGACTCCGCGGCAAACATGGTGGTATTTTAGAAATGCTGGCATATAGAGCAATGTTGTGCGCGCTAAAACGTGCAGATAACTTAAACCGAACACACGCTCCCAATCAGCATTTAGTTAGTTTTCTGTGGCCATTGATGAACCATTTTTCTTTTAGGTTACGTTTGTGTCCATGGGATTCAAATCGTTCACAGTCACTCGTTGGTGATTTCCTGATTACTTATTTAAGAAATAAAACTTCATAATGTTTTCAAGCCAGTGACAAGAACATATAAGCTGTCAGCTTTCACACACTCACTTTTCATTTGGTTTGTGAAAGTATTTTACATACATGCATACATACATATTCTACATATTTTAAGTAAAAAAATAAATACATAAATAAAAAAAAAATAAATGGATAAATAAAAAATAAAAAAATGTTTCATTTATATTAACAAGATAAATATGAATAAATAATATTAATATTG
>NW_008751820.1:1111240-1131186 GCF_000715545.1 Opisthorchis viverrini
AAAAAAATACATGAATGACTAAATACGTAGTTTACCACTTACGTCTTTAGACGCTTCTAAAACCGAAAGTTATTGATTATATTACAGTGAACAGGTGTAAACCTAAGACAAAATTGCAGGGTAAGAATAACGAAAGAATTTCAAAGTTCCGCTGCACTAAGTAAATGCCTCCAATCAAGTGTTAATTGTGATGCCTAAAGCATATCACCCAAGCTGCTGGGTTTCCAAGTTTGGAACATTATATTTTTTGCTAAGTCACAAGTTGAATCAAACTCCCGACGCCAAGATATGTTTAAAATCAGGCTTCACTTTCACACAGCTCACTGAGTTCGGAAAAATATTAAATGCGCCCTTCAACATTTTGATCTTTTGGATTGCAGTTGGGCTCAAGTAACTACGGTTGTTTTCAAAATGCGTGCATTTTTACCAGTATTCTGTGCTACGAGGATTCACTTTTTTCTGGCATAGCCGCTTGTTGAATGAGGATGTATACAACATTCCGACAGCAGGTAACGCTCGCATAATTCTCTCACTTTATTTGTGGAATCAAATCCAACTCATGAACTGCAAAACGGAGAGAACGCTTTTTTGAGTCCTGAGTAGTTGTCGGTTGCGCAGAAAATTTCAACGCACAATTACTCGCAAAATTCAAACATAATTTTCCGAAATTGTTCTACCGCAAGTTAGTTCACTCCCCCTAAAATTTAGCTCTAAATTGCTGAGTCGCTTTTGGTTACGTTTTCACAATTGTTCCGTCATTTGACAAATAACGTGTCCGGCATTGCTGAAATTGCTTTTCAGGGCGTTGGTTAACAGCATTCTGGGACGATCCAGTTTATAAATAGTGTGCAGATGTCTGCCTAGACGAGGCAGGAAATAGCAAGCTACGCGTCAAGGGGTTGCCTTATATGATATGAACATTGCATTAGACGTAGATGTGGGAGTGGTGAGATTCCGTTCCTGTAAATTATAATCCCAAGGGACAAGTGGCAAGTGATTTAAGCCGCGTTTATTTATGCACTTAATGGATGCAGGCTTGAACTATCTTGGTGTCGATGTTCTCTTACCCCCTGCCATATAATATTCAACCACACTAGCAGTTATATTTGAATCTATTGGATTTGGATATATAGCAAGCACTTGGGTTGAAAAATGGTATTCACCAATACATCTGGAGTCGCCATCAAACACCAAATCAATCATGCAAATTTGTGTTATTCGGATTTTGATAAATGATCTTATTCATATTACTTTATTAGAGCGAGCTGAACACTTTGGTGGGAAACTACTCACAGTTAACTTGACGTACTCAGCTCCTCTAGTTGTCAATATATGCACCCAATATCAAGTAAAAACGCATTATAATAAACCGTCGGATGTAATAAATTAAACAAACAAATCGTGCATTGCAAAAACAACATTTTACGATTTGAATACATTTATGCTACTGAATGCGATTTCTGGATGCATTTGGAACCGAATAACACGACTAAATCGGAAATGACGGATACTACTGATGAACCAAACAAACAGTCTCCGGTTTGTAGCCGAGCTCCGCCTTGCATATGATAGCCGGTGAAGCCTACTGCGCAAAATGTGGAGCAAAGTTTTTGTGTTCGTTTACTTTTCTGTAATTGGCTATGAATATCATAAAAAGTTCGAGAGAAATCGCCAAAGGTTTTAGTCCAACTTTCCATTTATTCACTCGTAACTGCTTAGTCCGTATTTGCTACTAAGTAAATTGGCAGCGAAGGCTTTATACCTTTCATCCTTAGGTGACATAAATAATTATAATTCCAAATAAAAAATGACGTTGATTCATGAAATTTATTTAGATTTTACTTGCTGTGACCAGCGAAGTGGACGAGAAATAGAGTGTCACCCAATCTAATGTTTTCCTCGATCAATAAGATATCATGTTATTACAAAGCCCTTTGATTATGTAAGATACGGTAGCCTGCAAAGTGTGGCTCCACCGGAGAATATTTTCAAATCAAAGGATCAAGTGAACATGTTGTGTTTCTTCTTTCTGTCCCCGAAGGCACATCAAACAGGATTTTATTTCTGGCCATATTTTAAATAATAAGAATTACTTTGTTCGTGGCCCCTCCCCACTAAAATTGACATCCATCTAAAGGTAAAATATTGCATTATCTCCTCCGGCTTTTAGGTGCACAATATCGATTTTTGTTTCTATGTGCAATGAGATTATCTTTGTTCGGATATTTGATGTTTTGCGCGTGGACTGTATTTTCTGAACCACTAATGTTTCATGTGTGTTCTCTCTGACCGCAACGTGAAGAGCATTTATCGCCGACGAAATTCATCAGGAAAATAATAACGCCTCTGTCATCCAATATACCTAGGTTGCGTATCAGGTGCTCTTTCACAATCGGATGGTAGAGCAAATTGAATGTATGGTTCATTATTCAGCATGATCTACCACCGAAATAGAGTGCGTGTCATTGTTGCCAATGTTGTGGAAAACATGAGAACAACAGCATTACTTCCACGGTGGTCCAAGAGTCTCAGCAAAAAGAATAAACTGTGATATTATTGATATGGTATTTGAAGGTAGACTGTAGGTATGTCGCGGCTACTTGGATTCATTTCCCGTTCCGCGTGGTACACACCTGAATACTACTAAATACCTGATTACAATGGTCTTCTATACCATAATCCGGTAGACTTGGGGTCAAGTACATTCTTCTGTATAGCAGTGGACACTCGACTCTCGTCGCTCGCCCAACTTGGTCGAGCAAAACATGCGTTGACTAAAGCGCTTATCTAGCGTTTTGAGGTTGAGAGCACTAGAGCTGCGCCGCGCGGAAGCTTGGGGTATATTTGTTGTGCTGTGATTTGGCAATGTGGATTTTGTAGGCATTATTCCAGCCGTGCTTGCAATCATCTGTCGACTGGGAGGACAATCGGTATGAAGGATCGAAATGTAATGTAAATACTCAGGTTACTCAAGTCATTCCACCATGCAAATGTGTCGCTTTCATGCTTCCAAAAATTCTTATTGATTAACTTTACGTCTCAAAACATTGACCGTTTTCTCTGAATTTTTTTCGAGTATATAGTTGATTTTTATTGTGCAGCATCGTGATTTATTCATGGACTTAGGAGTTTAACTGGGTTTCAATATAGAATACGGACACACCGATGCTCACAAAACTCCAAACCAAAGTGCATGCTCAAAGGCGGTGTCCAAAAAAACGTACATGGTTAACACACTTTCCCAGAATTTGGGGCTCCAGTAACATTGAAGGTATCGTTTCTTTGAGGGACAACTAAGCACGTGCCGAATAATCTCAGCAAGTTCCAACATTTTGCGCATCGTCTGAATTCAACTAATATAAACGTGGAAAAAATTGTTCATGGAAACCCACAGATTTAAAAGTAACAAGCATACTCAATCTTTTTTCACTTTTTTCAAAGATCCGTTTTGATCGATGTGTGAAACGTTTAGTATTAGATCGTCCACCACCCACTCCCAGTCAGATTACATATTTTAGCAAGCCATCTACGGTATTGGAAAACAGAGTAGTGGCTCAGATGACTGGGCACCCTCGAATATAACCTACAGCGGCCATAACAACAGAAAGCAGTTCACTTAGGTCAAAGCCTGACAATATGGCCATTACACTGAGAATTAAACAGTGGTCAGTTATTTTATTGTGTTCTCCAAGTTTATATGCCAATGCGGTTTCAGCAGCTTATGCGTAAATATCTTTCATGTATAGCTGATTCAAAGAGGTTTTCGAAGTGTTAAACTTTGAACCAGTGTGAAAGGCCGCCGTGTGATCATGGATGTGCATGACTAGCCTTGAAACGCATACAATTAAAATAGTCTATCCGCTTATTGCGGAATCTCTCTTAACATAGGAAAACATCTTATGATCCGTGGTTGTCGATTTGAGCCGAGACAATATTACTGTGCTTGCCAATATCTAAAATCATGTGAGTGGCTGTGCGCGTGTACAAGTGAGCTAACTTTATTTAGTATGAAAAAGGTTTATGAAACCAGAAGTGTCTGGTGTGGTCAGTCTACTCTGAATAAACGAGAAGCCGAGGAATGAACTGAACAATATTTAACTACACAATATCCACACAATGCATTCGAGGCACTAGTGCAGGCACCTCGCGTGGACTCTAGTTATTACAGGCTGCACGCATAAATACCTGAATTCTAGGAGGGATTTCATTAAGTGACAAGACTATGAGATGTGGCCTCAATCAACCTCATTTTCAGAATTATCCCGCAGAACTCACCCAATATTGAGGGGGTCCATTTTGCTGTCTTTAGTTTCAAAGCAGTCATGTCTGCAATGAGCGTCTTCCGAACCATCTGCTCCACTCCACTGAGTGTATGTAATCCATAAAACAAAAATGTGCTTCTGTAATACTAAGATGGGATCAAAACAGCCACTCAGAGTGTAGTGTATTTATGCGCTTGGGCCGGTGACATACCTCAACAAATGATCAGGATTTTCTAAAAAAATATGCGTAGGTAGGAACCTTATGTAGAAATAAAAATTGTTTTTTCAAAATACATAAGAGGTGCGACATTCAAATAAGCAAAACCAGTTACTATTTAGTGCTTCATCTCAGGTGGCGAAAAAATATAAACTTTCCAGGATGCCTCACACTACCTTGAGAAACGGTATTTTATCCAGACAATTTTAATGGGAGATAAATGATTGGAGTGGATTCATTGATACTGCAAAAATTAGCCATACTATATCATCATATCACCATATTAATATATTATATACGTTTATTATATTATATGTTGAACTCTGTGCAATTTTCAAACAAGACTTACACCAACTTGGTTTTATTTGGTTCAGACGGACGGACCGCTTAAATGGCAGCCTTATATGAAGCACCTGGTTTACCCCAGATTCAATCAGCAGTTTTATGTTGCTCGAAATTTGATGTCGGTAAATATAAAGCACATTAGTGCATTCTAAGTGTTACTTTGTGCATTGCACCATAAAATAATTAGAGTTAGCGGTAAGGTTCGGTGTCTCCTGCTGGCCAACTATTTGCTCTGGCTTTAAAACAGGAACACGATTTCCCGATACCTGTTAAGCCAGCAAACAGCTTATGCTTTATGACAATAATGGTTGAATTTCCCTCTCCAGGAGCACTTTCAACCTGGCTTAAAAGCGATCCTTTCACCGGTGAAAGAGTATTCTCTTGGTTTCTGGAAATTCAGTCAGCATATTCCAATGGCAGTTCGTCTGCAAGCTGAATATGAAAATCAAATGGCACACATATTTCGGTACATCTAAAATTTCTTTTGAAAACGGATGCGTATTCTGTTCTTCACGACTTTGTCTCTATGGCGTATTTTTCCGTAATTAACCATATACAGCACTGTTAATTTCTCGAAATATAGGTAACTTGGGTGTGTTTAATGGTGGTTGATCGGATGGCAGCTGGCCTGTTTGCCGAGCTTGGCAATTGGCTTGCAAACGTTTTGCCCCCAGTCAAAGAGACATTGTCACTGCTTCCTCCGTGCCTAGCTGCGTTTGTGTGGTTTTTTGTAGAGTATCGTGTATCCTTTTGTGGAATTGGCTAATTGTTATATGCCTTCCGTTGCACCCTGGTAGGACCGACCATATACAGCACTAAAACAGTGCCAAGAGATAATAGCACACACTGGCAACATCGGAGGTTGCGGTGTTTAATGACCCTAGTGATTCACGTATTCTTTTAGCCGAAATGCGCTATCAACCTACTGAACAAAAAGAAGCCTCCTAGTATGGGTTCAGGTTAATCCGTCAAATTTCGCCACCGTGCCAAAACCGATTTTGTTTAAATATTAGACCAAATTTGAAACAACCCTCTGAATTTTCTAGGCAAAATCGGAATAAGAGTTCGCGGTTTAGCAGTGGAAAAACTACAAAATTCGTTCTGGAGAGGCCTACCAGTGGACGTGTTGTCAGCGTTGTCAGTTACCTTACAGGCGCAAACCAAGTCTTTTATCTTGAATGAAAATTGGAGGCGCATGGCACCTAAAGCTTTCGGCGTTTTACGGCTTTGCGCGCGTTGGCTTGGTGCACTTAGAGAGGACGATTTTTTGAGATTCTACTATTACAAACCCAACCAAAATCTTTTCAGACCTCTAAAAATGCGACTTGATGCGGGTCGCATGCTGGAAATTATTATATATGTATCTGCCGGTGGAACGCTCAGGTCTTCAGATAAATGAAAAGGCGCTTCAAATTGCCTGGATGCCAAACTTTGGTCATTTAAGCAATTAAAAGGATACATAGTTGTTGGTGATTTCAACTTGTGGTTCTCGACTGGGTCATAATTTATCGACATTTATTAAGTAGACAGATCTGTATTTACTGTCTATCTTCTATATTGAGGGCACAGTCCATCGTCATCATCATCGACATCATGACATCAGTGTTCAACACCGATGCTTCACTGCCACACAACCATGATCGACCTGAAAGCCGTACTCTATGCATATATTCTAGCTACAACACACCTCGAGTAATATGAACACGCAAGCTAGAATCTGAAGAGGTCACTCGTGATGAATCGCTTCAGTTGGACAGAAAACGTCCAACGGGAACGAGTTGATTTTAAGTCGCGTCGCAGTTTGAGAGTGAAAATATATGCCTCAGTGATTCAATAATGCCGGCCCAGGTGACTGCTTATCATGACTTCTGATGAGAGAAACTTAAGCAAAAAATAGTATCAGATCTATCCGTGCTTCCTATTTCTTGAAATCGGGTGGTTTACCGCCACGAAAGTAAGGTAGGAAATGGAGATACGTCGTCATAGAGATTTCAACCTGAAAATGAGCGTATTTGAGGGACCATCACTAAGAGACTGGACTTTATCCTGGTGTGGCGGCTTGTGCACCTCATCAACCCACTGAGCTATACTGGGGAGTGTTCGCGTGACACTCACAGGGTCTCACGTGCCAGATTGGTCAATGGTTAGAGGTCTGACGAACGCAGTCTCCTGGCAATCCAGATTAGGGGTTCGACCTGTTCCTTAGGAATGGTAATGCATTTGCATTTCCCGCCAAACACCACTGCTTTGCGGTTAGGTTTTTGAGACAAGGGCTTTGGTTGAGAACCCGAATCGTCCCCCTAAGTAGGTGTGAGCGCCCTGACAGTATCCCAGCCCACGCACAATCATTATACCTACGTCTAATAAGAAACTCATGCCACATCGGCCGTCGCGTGGTGCCATCAGCCAAGTCGGCTTACTCGCTGAATATAGGCCACTGCTGACGACTCCCTTCTTTCTCTTCCACACACTTATTCTCTCCACTCCATTAATAACTCTCCCCTCGTAGGCCCAGTACTTGGGACTGATGGCTCCGTCCGTTTTGGATCGGTTTTGCATGCGGCATCTGATATGGCTGACATCCGACGTCGTCATCATCATCGGCAGCATGACATCAGTGTTCAAAACCGATGCTTCACTGCCACACAACCATGATTTACTTAAAAGCCTTTTTGCAAATAAAAGACTAAAGATGGACAGGAAAGGGACTTAGTGCTAGCTTACTACAATTATTCTGCGGTGCCATTGCCTCTAGTTGTTCACTCAGGCAATCTGGATAGAAACTGACAACAAGAACGCCATTGACATCGGTTGGTAGCCATATCTTGTAGTGTCTCCAACCAGGCACACACACTCGCGCAGTTGAACGACCTGAATGATTTCGTCCCGGATCAGTATAGCCCCGTTTCTATTCAGCCCGTGGAAACAAGAAGCCCTGGTGCCGTGAACCAATAGGATTTTCACTTATAATGCAAGCAAGAACCTGGTAAATGAACTTCGCTACTGCCATCCCACCTATCCAGCTGGATAAACCGATCAGGATGTGACATGCGAAACATGTTTACTAGCACAGTGCGCTTTGCCATCGCATGATTCTGCGTTCATTGTTGCGTGTGGGAATGAATTATTTCACGAATGTTAGAAATTAACATATTTATTACCTGACGCAAACTCCGGTTTCACTCTGCGCTAAACTTTCAGCAGCAGCATTTGCCCCATCTTCTGATTAGCTTGGGTATTAGATATCGGTATGGAGTGCCAAAACTTGTTCACTCATTTTTTCACGGATGTAATTATAGAGTACTTGCCTAGCGAAATATTGCAATCCCAAGCATGCCGTGACACTTTTTGAAAAATAGTAAATAGATCGTAATTGCTGTGTTGTGTTATGTGAGGATTTGTTTGCTCAATCAAACTGCGCAGATTAATACCGACACCAATGTGTTTGTTACTTTTGCACGCCAGTCGATATACTGCGTATGTTAAAAGATTAAACCAACAGGTTGAACTGAATGAGTAAAATAAGGGTGAACCATCGGCACAATAAACCAAGTTTTCAAGTAAGATCTATCATCTGCTTATGTTTGAGTGTAGCCACACGAAAGAGCGAGTCAAATTATTCTGAAGGATTTTGATGCAACACTTGAGATAAAGAACTAAGTATGGCCACATGTTTCATATAGAAACATAGGTTAGCCACCGAGCGCATGAACGTTCAAAAATACCCTAAAGAAGGCTCACCTAATGTACGGTCCAGAAAGTGGGATAATTTAGTTATTAAAATGAAACTAGAATATGGTGTGGTTGATCATTAAAACCACAGTTGTCACAGAATTTCCCAGATTGGCTTGAGACACGGTGAGGCACGATGTTGCTTGACACAAGAATACAAGGAATGCGTGCATCTGAAATGTTTGCTTTGCGCGGATAATGCTGCTGAACTTGAGTCACAACGCTCAAACATACCGATGGTTTTGTTTAGTACCTGTGAAAAATACTGCCACTGTTTTTGTTAGAGTTTGGATAAAATCTTGATAATTTAGATGATACGGCAAAATGATCGCGAGTTGGGATTTTTCGCGTGAGAATTAGAAGAAAATAGATCTCAGCTTAATAACACTGTCACTGTCCAACTGAATTGTCCGCTTTTGAGCGTCTAATCTAATTGTGCTGGAATTGTCTGTGATACATATTACTGATCATATTTTTAATTCTCGCTGACAGATGCAGCATGAGTTCACTCGAAGAGTGAAGTAATAGTGACAACCCTTGACAGAGAAAAATTTTAAAATATAAAATGCGTAACCTTCCTTGTTCAAAGCGAGGTGGATGATTTTGCAGTATTTCAAGTTAGAACTACATGCATAGTTTTTGCGTGTTGTTCTAAGTATGATGGTGTAGCCATAAACAGAGTCAAGAAGTCAAACGATATTTAGGGTGATGTAAGCGCCATATCCTACTTCTATATTTGCCATACGACTACTCAGTTAAGATTCAACCTTTGAACAAAGAAATAATGAAATATATACGTGTAGATCAAAGCTTGGTTTTAGATAAATCATACACCGAAAGTTCAGGTTACATTTTTACATCCTTGTGAGTGCCAACAATGTACAGATTTATAGTTCCCTCTAGTCCCCCCTGCTGGATCTAAAATAGTTCGTATCTGCGTGATTCAAGACTAACATCGATTGTTTCACTTAAGTTGTGTGATTAATGAGTTGGCTCACGTTACCACGTGGCGAGGCTGTATGCACGCGATTCCTGCGCTAGTAGCCATTCAGGATATTTATTTAATTCTACTAACTATAGTAGCGAAGAATCCCGTTTTATTGGCACTCGAAAATCCAACCACATGCGTTTCCTTACCTTGACAAGCAAAATATAATCATGACACAGGTGATTAGTTAGTATTTTTGAAGGTAGTTAACACTGTAAGGGGCCACAAGTTTAATACCCTGAGGTTATAAATGGATCAATGTATTAGGTTTTTTATCCTGTAGAAAGCAAATGTTCTGGGTGGTTACTTCTGATGGAGTCTCAGACGTATTATTTGCGTGCCTCAAGCTGCAGAAGAATATGGTGAAAAAATTTACAATTCGATTCTTTGCCAATCAGTTCATCTCAGTGAAGTTGTTTTAGTTTGAAGTGGTAAGCGTAAAGTAGATGAACATTTTAAAATTGACTCAGTGAGAGTTTGTCCCGCTCTGTTTAGTAAATGCAAGCTTCCCTGCTGCCAGCGATAAACAAGAAGCACTCAATATTGTTAAATGGAATCGAGTGGAGGAAACCAAGCGAAAGTACTTTACAAGAGGTGGCATAACGTTGGGCGTGGCAGTTTCAGTATGTGCTGGAACAAAACTCATTTAAACCAGTATTTTTCATGTTCCAGTTTGTCAGTTTATGCCGGAACTGCCTGTACCACAGCCCTAATTCATATGGTTTTTGTATTTTTTGGGAAGAGGTTTGATCACGCAAAGGGCCGTAGCTTATTTTTCAAAGATACCGGGGCCTAAGTATCTCGCTCAATGATAAGTAAATGGCGTTTTCGACACCGACCACAAAATTGGTGCCACAACTTTGGCAAAACTATGATCTTTTTTGTCATTTCACTAAATTGAGATGCGGCATCCTTAAAACTGAGTAGACAAGATACATTGTTTGCACATTCTTGAATTCCAATAGTTATTTTGGGATAAAAGTACGGGCGGTACCTTGTCGCTTGGTGGGCGTTTCTGGTAACCGTGGGGTTTTGAGCACTTCACCGCATCCAAAGCGATATTCAGTTGCACGGAGCCTGAACCCCCAAGCCTTTGTTGTCTGGTTTGCTGATGAGTATCACACTCGTCTGATAACAAAGGTTGGTTAAACCCCGTAATCTTTTTTTACGTTGTGTGTGCGATCCTGTGCTGAGGCCGAGATCACAAAGCAGGGAATTAGTTAGTTAGCCTAAACGCACGATCTATGGGTCCTACCTGACAGGTAACATGTAGTCTAATTTACCAAAGTACGGTCAGTAATGATTGCGGCGAAACCGAATTCTGCGAACTTCACCTGCGTTTGTTCAGTAGTCGCAACTAGGCAGTGAACAATGTATTGAATTGGACTTGGGCAGACAATATAGACCGTGGTTCTATAGGAAATTGACAGTAAGTCGTGAGGAGAATCAAAGAAAGGCTTACGGCTAGATTGAAACTTGGGCAGTTAGCAACACAGGATGGCACACGAAGGGCAGGGTGCTATCGGACAAACTAAACGGGAAAATTGTTGTTCAGTTCAAAGTTGAACAAATTTTCAACCACAAGCCCAGAAATAAATGTAAACAAATCGTCTATAGAAAACGGTTGAGGCAGAGTCAACTCTGTATTAAGTAGAACGGTTCAGTGTTGAGACTTGGGTAGCCACGGAAGAAGCCCAGAATAAATGTAAACAAATCGTCTATAGAAAACGGTTGAGGCAGAGTCAACTCTGTATTAAGTAGAACGGTTCAGTGTTGAGACTTGGGTAGCCACGGAAGGGTGATGAAATGGCCTGAGGAATGGAGAAAGAAATAATTACGTCACGTAAGTAACATTGTAATATAAATGATTTCTCTGATAAACTGATGATTTGACAAAAAATATATCCACTATCTCAATTTGTAGCGAATGGAGCTACTAGTGGAACTAATTCGGTTAGGCACTTGATGGCATAGCTTGGCGATGGTAGGACAGCTAGGCTTAAAAAGTACGTTGCGTGGTCAGTGTGAAACGCGAAATTTATTCCACATTCTTGCCAATACTTCCTGCGCCAAAATTGCAACGAGAACTAAGGTCGATACAAAGCGGATAATGCACTCCACGAATTCAGCGACGAATCCCAACGGTGAATTTAAAATACCATGAATTGTGGTACAGCATTTGTTTACACATGTTTTCGTAAGGGTGCTGTTCGTTTTGGAGAATTTTCAGTTTAATTATTCCACAATGAATGTAACATGCAAGCTTTTTTGCATGAAACTGTTTTTGATTCTAGAGAGGGGCGATTTGAGCATCACTAATGCCGGACGATAAGCACGTTTGCGGAACAAAAATTCATCATCCAAATGCTTAAGTTCTTCATCGCTTAAAATTTTCAACATTCTATGATGTCCATTTATTCGAGGAATATCTCTTTTGTGACGACTCTTAGTAGACAAGGGCGCATTGGAAACAATTCTGAAAAAAAATCGTGCACATGGTCAACCTCCTAAAGGTACCGAGTATAGCGGCAACGTTGTTGCAAGATTGCTGTGATTTCTTCATAGACAAATTACCTACCAAGTACTCTGAAAAGAACAATTTTTGTTGACTAACTTAACGAAATTCTGATTTCACTGTGTGCGTTCAGCTCACAGAACCATTAGTAAACTGCAAGCTACAAACTGCGAGTCAACAAAATAGTTACTCAAAGGAAATGTGTCGGTACAAAATATTTCAAGTGCTCAAAAACCGGTATATTCGGCTAAGTAAGAATTGTCACAATTTTTCCCTCTTGAAATACGCAGAAAAAGATTAAAATTTGTTTCTTATCACAGCCCCGTTTTTCGTGAGGTAAGGACCATAGTTTGTTTTGTATACCACATGACAAAAGGACACGTTGCATCTAATTTCCACCACGTGCAAGTAGTGTGCACAGCCAGACCGACTGCAGTGATCGCAGTATATGTGGAGGATGCAAGGTCATGCGAATTACTATAAAACCGTGTACATGAGCCTATTATCACCTTAAAGAACAGTTATAGATTTCCAAATCTTTCATTTACAAGACACAATGACAATACTAGTCATGTTGTTGTTCACGTTCATTCTATGTAAGTTGCCCAAATTGCAAAACATAACTAATAGTATATATATATGCAGCTATCACGTTGTTTTTATTAAATGGCGTATTTCCTCTTAGTTGATGGCTGCCTGACGAGAAAAATCCCAGAGTACGATCAATGCGTTGGTGAGAAGTATTTGATAAATTTTTTGTTGAATGTGTAATTTGTGTAATTTGTGTAATTTGTGCCTGGGCAAAATTATGCCAGCTCTGGAGTTTACAAGGGCTAAAACATTCTGCTTATTTGGTTATTGCCAGTTTCCACTCCATAAGCGATCTGTCGGGAAATCAAACTAAGCAGGTCTGCTTATACGGATTGTATAATTTTCCGAAAACGGAAATGTCGAATTCATCGCTGCAGCATACCGTTGTTTAAATATGCACAATTTGGCCATCCTCCAGTTTATCATGCGCAGTTGCCTCTTCTCAAACTCCAGCGTGGCTATGCGACTAAGTGGAGTGTGGGCACTGAAGAGAACTTTATATCTAATGGCAATCGCGCACGTATTTTTTTCCGACCAACATGCGTAATTAGATAAAAACATTATACAAATTAACTGGATCGTTTGACTGGTGTGCAATTGTCACTATATTCACAAAGGATTAACTCATAACCATTGGATGTTTACACGTATAGTCGTATGTTTCACAATATTTTCGATATGGTAGCCATAATAGGCAAAAATATTGACGTTTGACACTGTCCCTTGGTGAATCCCAATTTCTTGAAATAGCGCCCAAGGTTACATTCTAATTTCCTCTGGTTAAATAGTGTCTGATTTTATGTGCCTTACGTCAAATTATTTGAAACAGAAAAGTGTGGAAAAGATCCACTTGACGACGGTAAGTTGGCAATAGTAGACACGATATGCACAAAGCTGTATGAAAAGTCTTTTACAGTTTTTAATATGCTTGCTCCGGGTAGTGTGCAGAATCAGGGTTCGTTCACTATTAGCGAAACAATCATATTTTTAGGGGATAAATTATAAATCGATGCATGGTAGTTGATATTTTTAATAGTGTAACATTTTCGCAAATTAAAAATAGTCCCAGTGTTATTGAAAGCTCTTGTTAAAAATATCGACACCAGTGTGTAGGCAGTAATTTTCAATCCCTAAATACGACACCTTAAGATTGGTTGCGCTTAGAACTTAGAACTGTGCTGGAAAACCATATTCAGAGGGGTAATTGAGCACATGTTGGATACGCACACGATGAAGCCGAAATTTGGAAGTGGGGTGGACTTCCAATAGAGCACAAACGAAAAATCCTTTCATTCTGTGGTAATGCACACAGCCGGCATAAGCGGTTAAGATGAACATGAGTCACCATAAAATAGAGCATTCCGGTTTTGCAATAAAATGTTTTGATACATTGCAGTTGCTGAAAACCGCAAATATGATGCGTGCCTTGGTAAGTATACGACCACAATGTGCAAAATTTATATGATTAAATTAAGGCAAGGAATGCTAAAACAACGTGTCATTGGGTATTACCCAAATGTACCGCCCTCAGAAGCACTACTACATATATACAAGGAGTTTGAAAGCCAGGTGGATTTCGCCACGGATAAATTAATGTATATACTTACGCATATGGATTAAATTTATGGAATTCATTTTATTTAAAACAATTTCGCTTGGTAGCAGTCAATGACAAGACGTTTATTTCTCGTTCCAGCTGGATGCGTAGAAGATGAACTAAATCGCTGCAAAGGTACGTGATGCACGGTGCTTACCTTGTTCTACTGGAAACCAAAAGTAAGTTGTCAATTTTGACCAGCTAGGTTACCAACTGCTTGGATTTGCTGGCAATCCAACTTGCTGCATCTTACAACATTATTGATTTTCGTTTACTATCATCATCAGCACAAACTGCTTTATTGCTGGTTACCTTCCATTGCGCAAAACAACGCTTGAATGTAGCCCGAGTTAACTCAAGACTGATGCAGATTGTTTGAAGTTCCCGCGGTCATTATAGAAAGTTTATTGTGATGTAAAATAATTTTGATGAAAAAATCAATGAACCACGAATTTTACTAGACTTTTAAACGAAAAATATAGAGAAAGCATGCTACACATATAGATAAAAAATCGCAAAATAACTAGGAATGTTCCATCGTTTTACAGCCCAAGCGAGGGACAGAGCTGCAAAAAGTTCGTTTTCGTGTAGCTTCTTTCTATTCAATGAACTACTGAGATTAAATGCGTAGACTTGTTTGTGCCATACTGGTGTGATCATGATAAACCTACGTAACTTAGCGGGATAATATAGCATTCCATTTATTTAATCTCCTATAATTACGCACTAGCACTCTGAAATAGACTGCCAACAAAAAAACATTTAGGCAACCTAGAAAGATCAGTTGTAATGTAGTTAACGTTGTGCTTCTACCAATGGTTTAAAAAATCAAACGTGTGGACAGTTTTAGATCGAAACCTCCAGCGACAAAACTGGCATAAAACAATACGCTATCTTTGATATGTGCCCAAGAATATTACAAAATAAGTTGCTAGAGAACAGTTGGTTTTGCTTGTTCGTTTTTCCGTTTAAGTTATGTTCCAATACGTGCTCTGGGCACCTTCACCGTAATATGCCTAGCCGAAAAAAATTCGCACAGGCTGCCTGTAATGACTGGGCTGCACATTCACTGCTCACCGCCACATTGGAAATGTTTCCGAAGCCAATTAAATTTGTTTATTCGCCGCTAGTTTGCTTAACGATGGGGGTTAGGACAAAGTCGAGATTGCAACGTAATAAACAGAACACGTTGATTTTGCGCCAACTATATTAACATGTAGGAAAAATCTGTTAGATTTAAGTTACGCTATAATTTTGGTTTCATTTGATCAATTCGTGAAGACCGGTTTGATTATTTCTCCGCAACTTGTGCTACACTACAGAAAAAAGCAAGTTGCGGAAAAGGCTGAAAAACACTAAACCTAATGGCCAGAAAATGTATATCAATTCATCGATAGCAGAGCCTAAGATGAAAGGCTTTGCTAATGATATTTATGAGTTTTAAACCGAGGCATTTACATAAAACACTGAAGGGCATGCCTTGGAAATTTTAGTATTTTATTTATTCGATGCTGAGCAAATTATCCTTACCTTGAAGGTACTCTGGAATTATTTTTACATTTCCACAATGTCCGCTTGACAGGAAAGTGCACCAAGGAGGCTCAGAAACGTTGCATTCGTGAGTTCCAACAATACTTATATTAGTAACGTTAGTAAGATACTGCAACACTTCAACTGTTGCTATCATCTATTAGCTACCGCTAATGAACACAGGACAAACTCGTGATTTTCAAAAAGGCGATTTTGTGGAAAAACTGATATATCAAAGGTAATTCCATAAATGTAGGCTACAGAACCACAAGCGTTATTTTGTAACATATTCTAAAATTTTGGAATGCAAAAGTAACGGTACGATATTTTTTATTATCAGACAACTGCGTTGAAGATCCGTTCTGTATACGTGAGTTGTGACAAGCAGCAGTTTCCTGCTGCCAGACTTTTCACGCACTTATTACCAGGCACAACGTTTGATGATCCGAAATGGGACAGAAAAGAAAACTGATAAAATGCATTGATAGGAAAATTGACTCCTCAACAGTCATCGCTTTATCAGTTCATAAACTGTTCTGATTACCGTCTATGTAGCCAAAATAGCTGGTATATCACCACCCAGTGAAATTATTGAGCAACTGGCGAACGCTTAACTGATGTTTTTTTATGGTAGCACATTTTGGCACATCCAGAAAACAAAGGCGGTGAGCTTACGATTGTGGCTGTGGATAGAAATTAAGAGTGCGCCGCTTACGTGCTAAGCGTTCCGCCATTTTTCAACATGTGACACTTGATGAAAGAAAAAGGAGTAAAATAAATGATATAGTGAATTTTAATTAAAACATTACTCTCGGATGATTGCGGAATATCTAATGGCGTAAACATAAAACTAGGTAGCCGGTCAAGTTACCTAGGATCCAGCTATCTTCGACGTGAAAGGCCAATTGTGCGCTAGCACTAGCTTTTCAACCGCTTCGCTGCAGCCAAAGTTCTGGTTTCCGGCACTAGTCTTCTTTCAGCAATATTGAGATGGACATTAGTCATCATTAGTCCAAAGCTAGACCGCCAGCGCCGTCAGGAGTAGCGTTTTTTTGCTTGATGCGTAGCTACCAAGTTTGGGTTCTGTAACGTGTCTAGCTCACAATTCTGGTGTTTTTTGACGGGCTCGTTTTAATTATTTGCCCCAGAAATTGAAGTGACATAAGTTTGAAAAAATCATGATTGTTATTGAGCACACTGACCCATTTTTTGCCGCCTGCCGCGGCTCACCGATATGGTTGAAAAGATCTCGTTCAAGCGAACTGACCACGTGGGTTCCAAAATCAATACATGCCCCAACACCATCGCATATCAAATTAGACAGATCATACGAGGGCGTTTTACATATCCCAAAGTAAAGGCATTAACGCCTGACCGTCAATTGTATCGCGTTCAGGATTTTGCAATTCCATTTACTCTGGAGAAGGTGAGTCGTTTTCTTTTTATTTCGGGAATTTTGAACACATTTTGGATGTCACATTTTGTAGTTAGTTTGCCATTAATTGGGTTACACGTTTGGAAAAAATCATCCGGTCACATGTTGTTTTCTAACATCATATTAGGCCTGCGCTTTTTTGATGACAATCAAACGAAATAAGTGAAATAAAGTTTCTCTCTGAATCAATAAACATTTGTGTTGTTTTCAACAGCTATTTAGGCTTGCGCGCTCGGTTTACCACATGTGATTCAGGGTGAATACATTTATACTGTGAATACTGCGTTCTTCAACAAATTTAACGGGATAAGTTTAAATTAATCCGAGTGAAACAGATGATCAGCCAATGCAGATTAGGCTGGTTACGAGCCGAAGAACAAACCTCCGGAATAGTCATCAGTCAGCAAGA
Source organism: Opisthorchis viverrini (assembly GCF_000715545.1). NCBI lineage: Eukaryota > Metazoa > Platyhelminthes > Trematoda > Opisthorchiida > Opisthorchiidae > Opisthorchis > Opisthorchis viverrini. The sequence continues at coordinate 1,128,862 of NW_008751820.1, forward strand.
GCGTGCATGAGACCCATTCATGTCTTAGTAGGCTAAGTACTCACCATAGACCTTAGTACAGATCGACCATAGGTCTCAAACGAATCCGGAACAGGGTGCTTTAATTCCAGAAATCAATATGGTGCGGTGTTCCACACAAACAAGTAGACAGTGCGTAGATAGTTGATCTATTTACTGACGGAAAAATTGCCCCAATCGTCCAGGTACTGGCCTCATTTTGGCCTGCAGTTTGCCAATGTCTACTGGTTCCCAGGCTAAAAAGCGTTTATGCAATGAGAACTTGCAGCTGAATATAATGAAGAACACAGCAGTTTCGACAATGAGGAAACATTTCTAATAATCAGTTGACAACAGCTTTCAAGGCGGAAATTTAAATGATAAATTCGCAGTGCGCGCCAATGTGCTTTCCCAAGCTATATTGGACAATGATTGACCACTATCCTGCTGATGAATGAAAAACTTTAAACTGCCAATATTCCGACAGAATTTTTACGCCAGCCGAATGGCTGCTCATTTGCTCACATTGTTAGTTGAGAGAAAAATTTGGACAAATCATCAACCGGCTGGTTACGAAATAACTCAGTTTTTCTTCTTCTAGCTTACTATAAATAGCAGTGTTCGGGTATCAACATGGCCTTCAAAATCGATTTAGTTTAACCCGATAAATCAATGTTTATATTGTGCATATCTTAAAAGTGAGGACCCCTATGTAAATTGTACCTCATTTTGGTTGCGAAATATGCCATGTCGTGTTCAACATTTCTGGATAACCAGAGGATTTGTTATACGAATTGGGGAGGTATAATTCGCTTTGCACATATGTTGTCTAAAAGAAGCAAAGCGATGTGAAAGTGAACTGCGGTTTTATATATACACAGATTGGGATATCCTATAACTAAGGCTGTTTTAATGTGTTGAGGTAAAGCCACACGAAATGTTTGTAACTTTGGCTTTTCAGATGCTTTACTTTTACTGAAGATATATTAGACTCCGATATTCCGAAAATAAAACAAACGCGCTAACGGATGAGTCACAGGCGCGTTGTATCGTCAATCGTTTGCTATTTTGATTCCGCCTATAACCGCAAGTCTCATATAACGTGAGCAAAAATACTCACATGTTGCGTTACTCTGTTTGTGTGCACTGAAAAACGCAGTTTTTTGGCTTTCCTAGATTAGAATTTCGGATATAGTGATAGAACTACGATAAACTATTAGCTCTCCAGCTGCTCCGCGGCCGCAAGTTGCCCTATGCATGCAGCTTGAGTTACTCGGGAACTAAAGATACCAGGTGCGACAGCAGATGCGAATGGTTTTTGTATTCGTTTATATTACGTTGGGTTCACTGACAACTTCGGATTGTACCATTTGGGATACTTGACTTGATTTATTCATCATGTCAAAGATGACAAAGCTAAATGGCTGATGTACAAGCTGGTGACCAGCTAAACACGCGATGCAGGGGTAATTGTTTTAGCTTTGCAACAGCGAGCAGGTGTCCCATTTGTCAAAAGCTTACACCGTACTCAGAAAATCAAAGCGCAATTTCCACTGGATGTTGAACGTTAGAAGGCTTCTGCTCTTAATAACGAACCTGTCAATTTCCAATGCAAACTACGGCAATGTGAACTCAACTGCATCTTCCAGCTTGATAAAAATACCCATTGGGTGGCCTACTGCGCCTAAGGTGGAACGTTTGCCCCAAAACTACTTTCTTCATTATGTTGGCACCAAATAAATAACAAACAATGTAAACCAAAACGGAAAATATAAAAATGCAAAAGAGACGTAACTTAACATTGTTCCGATATTTTAAAGAAATATGTGAGGTGGGTTGGTTAATAACGAACCAAATCTAAAAGCCTGTCTCGCATCTTTAGCTGTAGCTAAACGAGGCTGCATAACAAAACGGACTGGTACTTTTCCATTAATTCTATGCGAGCAGTTAAAGGAAAAACATGCTGTCCCAAGACAACTGACCGAAATCTTAGTGGCACTCAATGCCACGAGCGACGCACGAACTAAGCATAAAAACAAAGGAGGTTCGTCATGTAATCCATTACATGTTGTGTTGAGAAGTTCGGGCTTAAGATCTTTAACTTGACTTAGTGGCACTGCCACGAGCGACGCACGAACTAAGCATAAAAACAAAGGAGGTTCGTCATGTAATCCATTACATGTTGTGTTGAGAAGTTCGTTCGTAAGATCTTTAACTTGACTTGACCGCATCTGATTAATTGATAAAATATAAATAAATAAATTAAATAAATAAATAAATTAAATAAATAAATAAATAACGTAAATAATTGAATAATAAATTAATTGA
>NW_008751820.1:1132715-1147938 GCF_000715545.1 Opisthorchis viverrini
TAAATAAATAAATAAATAACGTAAATAATTGAATAATAAATTAATTGAGATTAAAATTAAATAAAATTAAATAATAAGAATGATAAATAAACAAATAAAATAAAAATATTAGGCGAGGTAATTTGTACCATCTGAAACTTGCTTACCAAGAGCTTGGTTTTGTCAAATATTCGAAGGTGTTTTTGTTCTTACATCTCAGTTAGCTCCCTGGAACTATTGATTAATAATCACTATTTTCCACCAATCGCATCAATGTATATAACCACAATACGAATCATTTCGATATCCGCTCGTAATACCTTGATATTTTTACAATACGTGTAACCTCTGTGCGTTATACAACCGGATTTTTCAAAATGTGTGCAGAAAACGGAGATTTGCAGTACCTATTTCTCAGTTACGTACCGAGAGTTGTTTGTAACATCATGTGTTATGCCTTTTTGAGGCAAGGACAGTTCTGTCTAAATATTTGGCGTACAAGCAGCAAGAACCGGGTTGATCGTTTAACAGACAAAAGCAAAATCTTATCTAGTGCATTAAGAACACAAAACCGTTCATGTGACAAACCAGTTGAAAACTAGTTCACCACTTTTGTAGTTTGCTGAGAAACGTTTGCCGCAACTGAAAGATCTGTTTTCTTGGTTATTCTTAAGAGGCTACTCGTTGACTGGACTGATTGAGGCATACATGTCCCACTCCACTGATCCACCGTAGTTACCAATTCATCATCAAAGACACTAGGTACACTCATAAAACCAAAACTTTGTTCAAACTGAAATCGACTCAATGAACAAGTGGGGCAGTTTCAACGTCGCCATGTACTGCAAAACACCAACCGGACAACTTGAGGAAAAATGACAACAAATCACGTCGTTATCGATTTTTCCAATACCGCTTGAGTTCCAAATTTTTGAGGCCAGCAAAACAGCGGGGATTTGGAACATACTGTGATAGCCAGATATTTTACGCAAAATAAACGGTTAAGGTTTGAGTGTTTCACTTATTCATCTCAGAAATTTTAGGCCCATTACGACGATGAAGGGCATCTTTGAGAAATTCATAGGAGTTGGAGTGAACGCGCTATTGTTTTCGTTGGGAAGTACTAGCATTGATTATTTTTACACGACGGTCTGATTTTTGTATTTTTTATTGGTTGCCTACATACTTCGTTTAGTTCAAAACCTCGGAAAGGCCTTCAATCCTAAAACAATCCTAAACACGTATTCAGCAAGAGTCCCGGAGTACATGAGACACAAACGTAGGTTTCGGAGAACAGGGGGAGATAGCAGTCAAATTTAAAATATTTCAGTGAAGTATTTTTTGGATGACACCTGTCACAAGCTTGCGCGTGGTCAATAAATGCGTAATTTGGTTGTCCCACGTAGCCAAATTCCAATCTTAACTTACCAGGTTCCGATATTTTTCGCACAGGCAAGGTATTTTAGATGGTGCATTTATAAAATTTTGGCCATATGTGCGGCCCTCAGTTTTGGAATTTGAGGCACAAGAGAAGTTGTGCGGGAAAAAACATTTTAGCAACATGATTCAATAGTTGAGGTGTTCTTGTAATGAGACGGTCGAGCCTTACCCGTAACGCCTTTGAGGGGTACATTGGGAGTTGCGCTTTTTTCTAAGACTGTTTACAGGTTGCTATCTGCATACCACACTTAAACCAAGAGGTTTGCTCTTTTTTACATTCTAGCAATCAGTCATGCTAATACTTGAGGATATCACCGAACGTACCCCATTCGATATATGACTGTCGAGATGCGTTTGGATAATAGGCTTTTGCAAATATACGGTAGCGTGAGAATGTGATACCAAACGTTTTGGATATTTTGACGTTGTCAATATTGCGCCGGTAGAAGCTCTCCACAAGCTGCCTTCAAGATGTAGACTACGAGCTGATAATCACACGGGGCGCTCAGAATCGCCTTCTGTTGTATCAAAATTGAAAACATTCACAAATTGCCTCTCTTTTTTCCCGTGTAAGATGGCATTTGGATTACTGTTTACATATATACCTCCTCAGGGCATCGGAGTATATTGGCTTTGCCTACAGTGGTCACTTCAGAGCGCAATTTTACCATCTGTACTATGTAAAATTTATGATACTGTCTACATTTATTTTACTGCCATATGCATCAAAGTCTAATAAGTGGTTTCAGTTTCGGTTTTTTACTTCACGTTGGCTGAAATGTAGCGCACATTAGCCTCAAGCATACAAGCGCATTTGGACACATTATGTGGTCAAAGAAAGTGTTTGTACGCACCCACGAAGCTGTGCGACGTGTAAAACTGAGGTTCAGAGATTCAATAAAATGTTACATTCCCAAAATATTTCCATAACAAACTGTAATACGATAGTTCTTATTAATATCATAGTATCTCGGTATCAGATTTGTAGGATGGTGTCTTCTAGATAGGAGGTAGATATTCTAAATGCTTAGTCGAAGTTGTGTTTATCACACATGGAGATGCTCTCATCATCGCGGTCATCACTGCCTGTGTAGTATCAGTGTTCAACATGGACGCTTTACTCCCAAAGCGGATAAAGTTGAAATGACCAGGTCACGGCAAATTTTGTGCAGATAATAGGCTTAAAACATTTTCGTTGTCCGCGGATCAGCGTATCAAGTCAAGCACAGTTGTATTAAACAGAACATGTCCTAATCAACCGTCGAAACTTAAATTGTGAGAACAGAAGAAACTTGATTCTTGAAAACCGAAAACCCTAAGTAACATTAGCGACAGGGCAGTATGTTTATGCGCAGTACAGCAAATCTGCACTCATCCTCTTATTGTATTTGTTGAATAAGCCATGACAGTATACATATTAAATAGAATATAAATAATAATAATAAAATAAATAAATTTTTATGTATGCATCCATGTGTATATATATATATATATATATATATACAAACGCGTTCAGCAACGCGTTCCTGTGTGACTTACTGTAAGACAACAAAGCCTCGTAAGCACATCAGTTATATTATTTGAGGGGGTCGTTCATGCTAACGGCATTCTTGAATGATTTTATGGCCCTTTATCCTCCGTACATTTGATTCCTGCACGAAACCAGTTCACGAGAATTTGGGCAAACTTCAATCCACGTAACGAAATGCAAACAGCAATTTATACGGATATGCGCAGCACAACTAAATAACCAAATTATCGACGTTTGTTTATTGTTTGCGTTACCAAACCTTCTTTTTAGTCATTGAACCGGAGAAAATATCCTTTAATCCAACGAAATAACGTTTAAGGAAGATCAGAACGACATATCTTTCAGATGTCTACCCTATAAAGTGAGAAGAATGTGAAATATTTCGTTTTTTGAAAACCTGGATCCAAATTACAAACTATGAATCAAGGTATTGGAGATTTTAAACATTCCTAATGAGTCACAATCAGATTAGACGTCTCTACGGCTCATCCTTCCCCTGCCAAACCTATTGACCTAACTCGTAAAACAAGCCTTCCAATCAGCGTAAAACAAATGACCAGATTATTGACGTAATGCTGCATCTGTCGAGCAAAACCGGTGGTATTTAAGTTACAACTCACCAACGCAATTATAACGGTATTCTGTGGGCGCAATATGCAGAACTGTTTTTGAGGTCACCGACTAAATCTCAGTCTGTTTACTGAAAAGTGGAGTTGCGCACAACTTTATGCTTCTTACGTGACCGTATGAACTAGATGTAAGAGTGTACGCCTGAATATCAGTTGCAAACGTCCAAATAAGCAACTTACGTGAGACCCACATAATTCTCGTTCGTGAGAATTTACGCCGCAGTTCATTCTACGGTAATTTGTTAAATTCCTAATTTCATCCTTTAACTGATCGTCCTCATTTAGACTTTCGTCAGCTCATTGCAAAACTTAAAAAATATCCCGATGCATTTTATCTGAGCTAAACTTAAACAGACAAACTCATCAGAAAGACAGAAACTTTCAGCTGAATAGTGCAACCTTGAGGTTGCATATTGATCCATAAATAACGCAGGTTGCATGGATACCCATTTGGGTAAGTAGGTGAAGTTATACTTCCTGGACCACAGGTAAACAGAAAGCGTAATTCGTTCACCCGGCATGCCCTCTAAATTAATCCAACGATTTTACTAGGCTTTAGTCAAAGACAGCAAAAGTGACCAAAACCTAAGAGAATCGAATAAAATTAGATGAAATTACTTCAGATGTTTTCTAACAGATAAGATGTGGCTAGGAGTATAAAATATATTAAAATTATGTAAGCAGTTTCAAAAGAACTTCCATCGTTTCGAAATGGCTAGGAATAAGAAATTTATTAAAATGATGTAAGCAGTTTCAAAAGTTTCGAACGCGAGTTTGAATTCCAACTAACATGAACTGCCAGACAGACGACTGAACGTAAATATCATAAAGGAATTTCGTAGTCTACAACCAAGTTCAGCAATACGACGATGGAGACAAAAGAGTTTGGTGTACGGCTTAGGTTCTTCTGTGAACACCGAGTATTCCGCAAACAGTATTCTTGAAACTGCACACAGGCCTTTCGGGCTTCTTTTTTCACGTTGGCTTCTATTGAGCATTGAAACCTTCGGCTGAACTTGTGGAGTATAAAACGTGGGGTACAAAAGACGTGTAAATTTCGCAAGAGATAGTTCTTCGCGATAATTCTGAAAAAAGAAGCTGATTGAGGCCAGATCTCGTAGTCTTTGTTACTTAATGAAATCCCTCCTAGAAATGAGGTATTTATGCGCGCAGCTTGTAATAACTAAAGGCCGCACGAGCTGTCTGCACTAGTGTTTTGAGTGCGTTGCGTGCTAATTGTTCAATTTACTATTGTTCAGTTCATTCTTCGTCTTATCGTTTATTCACAGTAGACCGACCACACCAGACAATTCGGTTTCATAAAACGTTTCATACTACACAAATTTAACTCACTTGTACACGCGCACAGCCACTCACATGATTTTAGATATTGGCAAGCCAAGCACAGTTGTCCCGCTCAAATCGACAACCACGGATCATACGATGTTTTCCTATGTGCACAGAGAGATTCCGCAATAAGCGGATAGACTAGACTATTTGTATGCGTTTCGAGGCAAGTCATGCACATCCATGATCACACGGCGGCCTTTCACACTGGTTCAAAGTTTACCACTTCGAAAACCTCTTTGAATCACCAATACGCGAAAGATATTTACGCATAAGCTGCTGAAACCGCATTGGCATATAAACTTGGAGAACACAATAAAATAACTGACCACTGTTTAATTCTCAGTGTAATGGCCGTATTGTCAGGCGTTGATCCAAGTGAACTGCATTGAGTTGTTGTGGCCGCTGTAGGTTATATTCGAGGTTGCCCAGCCATCTAAACCGATACTCTGTTTTGAAATACCGTAGACGACTTGCAAAATTATATAATCTGCCTGGGAATCAGCTGCGAACGAACAACTGATGAAGGTGTTACCCATAGATCAGAACGGATCTTTGAAAAATGTGATAAAACGATCGGGTATGCTCGTTATTTCTAGATCTGTATGTTTCCATAAACAACACTGATCCAGAGGATGCAAAAATGTTGGAACTTGCTGGGGCTAATATGCAGGTGTTTAGTTGTCCCTCAAAGAAACGATATTTTCAGTTATTGGCAAACTACGTTAATCGTATGCGTTTCCTTTCGACACCGGGCTTTATATATGCATTTTCGCTTGGAGACTGATGACAATTGGTGTGTCCGTATTCCATATTGAAACTCATTTGACTGCCCAGGTCCACGAATAAATCACGATGCTGCTGTGTAAAAATCAAATAAATATTTGAAAAAATTTCCGAGTAAACCGTCAATGTTTGAGACGTGAGGTTAATAAATAATAGTTTTTGGAGGCGTAAAGCCGACAAATGTGCTTGATGGAAAGACTTGAGTAACCTGGGTGTTTACGTTACCATTTGTGGCCCTTCATACCGATCCTTTATTCTCTTAGTCGATAGATGCTTGCAAGCACGGCTGGAATGATGCCAATGAACCCTACATTGCGACCTCACAGGGCAACAAATATACCTAAGATTTTGCACGGCGCAGCTGTAGTGCTCGCAACCTCAAACCGCTAAATAAACAGTCTAGAGAACGTCACTTTGACTTGACACAGTTCGGCGGGCGATGTGAGTTGAATGTCCACAGGCTTCAACAACTGACAAGCAGAGGAATGTACTTGACCTAAAATCTACCGCAGTAAGGTACAGAAAACAATTGTAATCAGGTATTTAGTAGTATTCAGGTGTGTACCATGCGGAGCGGGAAATGAATCCAATCCTACAATTAACCTTCAAATAACATATCAATAATATCACAGTTTATTTTTTTCCTGAATATCTCAGACCATAATCGTTACATAAGGTGCAATCAGCGCATGTTTCCCATAAAATTCCGTATAATGCCATGCACTCTTTTTCGATGGTAAATCATGTCAAATAATGAACTGTTCATTCCATCCGCTCTACCTTCCGATTTGGATGGAGGACCTGATACGCGACCTAGGTAGAGCGACTGACAGACGCGTTATTATTTTTCCGATGTACTTTGTCGGTGAAAAATGCCTCTCACGATGCGGTCAGAGAGAAAACATCAGATTGGATGGTACTCTATTTCTCGTCCACTTTGATGGTCACAGCAGGTGAAATTTCGTCAATTCATCGCACTTTTTGATTCGAAACTATAATGATTCGTGTCAGCTAAGGATGAAAGGTAAAAAGCCTTTGCTGCGAATTCATTTATTAGCCAGCACGAACTAAGCAGTTACGGGTAAATAAATGGAAACTTGGACTAAAAATTCTGGCGATTTTTCTCGAACTTTTCGGGATTTTGATAGGCCATTACACAAAATTAACGGAACACAGCAACGCTTTTCCACATTTCGCGCAGTAGGCTTCACCTTCTCTCAGATGCAAGGCGGAGCTTGGCTACAAACCGAAGACTACGTGCATGGTTCATCAGTAGCATCCGTCATTTCACATTAAGTCGTGTTATTCGGTTTAGCATGCATCCAGGAAACGTATTCAGTAACATAAATGTATTCAAATAGTAAAACATGTTTAATGTTATTGTTGCAATGCATGATTTGTTTATTTGAGTTATTATATCCGACGGTTTATGATAATGCGTTTTTTGCTTGTTACTGTGCGTGTGAATCGGCAGCTAAATAGGCTGGGCACATAAAGTTCACTGTGATGGGCCTCCCACCTAAATACTCGCCTCTTTCTAAGAAAGCAACTTGTATACGTTTGCTGATGGAAATCCAAATAATTAACATGCATGTGACTTTCCGCGAGGTTCAGATACTTTTCGAGTGTATTTGGTGCTGTGCAATAATATCAAGAGGCCTCTTCACAAGAAGTACATAGGAACTTGGGTGGAAAATCAGAGAAGGTATGAAATCACGCGCTTTGGCGTCAGTGGCAAAAACATCGCTCACTGCTCCCAAAACACCAACTGGCAAATGCCTGCTTTTACACTCATTCGGCTCAGGTAGCAGCTGGATTTAGGTAGCCAAGTGGATTTGGTCGGCGCTTAATAAGTGTCTTTGACTTTACTGCTTTTGGTTAATGCTTTGAGCGAGCATCCTAGCTGGGGGTGTAATCCGACTGCAGGTATCTAAAAGCCGTAACCAAGCTCTGCTGAAGACCTCTTGGTTGCAAACGTCCAAAGTACGGGTCGAACCATATGTCCTGTTTAATGACTAAGCGCTTTGAGTGGGTTGCACACCGTTGCCTCTGTCTTGCTTGTCTTTTACGACCGTTGTCTGCCACTTGTTTCTGGGATATTTTAAACGCATGTCAGCTACTCTCCGAAAGGGTGATTTCGCTAAATGACCAGTTGTTATATATTATTTGGCGGTCGGTAATCAATGGCTACATGGCCCATATTTAAATTGTCATACAACCTCACTGGATAATGACGTGCATATGATCTAATTGTAAGCAAGTTTCAACGAAAAGGAAGTTAGCAATGGATTGTGTAAAAAGTAACTTTTCAGGTAAGAATATCCGCGAAAAAGTTGCAGCCAACAAGCGCCTCAAGTACCATCAGTGATCTTAACGCAATAGAAGTCATTGACGGTTCGGTTTACAGGTCCATCGCCGTGCAACCCTTGGTACTAAGGTCTGATGGTGGATTGGTAAACGCCTGTTATCCCGTCAAAATGGTGACTCCACTAGGTTTTCAAATCCCCAGAGGGCTTTCATTCTTGTGTTTCACAGTTGACTCACAGTGCCAGCCGTTATTTTGAGATTGGTAAACTAGTAAGTCCGTTTTGACTGGTCAAACCGCGTAACGTTCGGGGGAACTATTCCTCACATACTATTCAGACGGTTCGTGCAAACCTACAACTCACAATTTTACCAATCACATCACCCATGCCCGATCACCTTCACCCGTTCACACGTATGCGCCCAGCGTGCGCTGGTGAGTTGTGGCAACATGCCTGCCTTACAAATCAGATGCCCAAAGTTCAAAACCCGACTTCGGATGGGCTACAGTAAAAGCAAAAATAGAAACAAGCGCTCTTCAATTTTAGTGTCAACCAATCTAAATAATTGAAACAAGGCAGTAAAGAAACGTTCGAATTAGAGGAATGTGGCTCTGAATCCTACAAATCCCTTAAAACTTACGGGAACCTGCTTTTCCACGTCGTGGCTTGATTGGATCCTACGCAGCCGTACAATGAGTAGTGCCTCGGGTGCGATTGCGGCTCTCCGAAAAAACCGACTTGATTCCACAGTGGTCGCTGCGCCTTGAGTTAGAGTTTTTACGCGGTTCATTTAATGACATCCCCAAATTTGGTTCTTCCCAGTTGCACACTTAGAGGGAAATTCGGACAAATCGAATCAACGTCGCTCTACCGTGGTTCTTCAAGGCTCCGTTGCCGCCTTACTTCTTTCATTCATCTACCACTTCCACTCCTTTTGCGAACCTTTTTTCGTAGATGACTTAAAGTTTTGCATTTTAAGCCTCACCATTCTTTAAATGGTGACAAAAGCGCCAACAACAGAAAACCATACAAACGACTTCCTCCGAATTAACCTGCCATAGTCTTGCTTTTCTGCGAACCGAGTTCTTCATTAGATCATTCATGATACAACTATCCATTTTCCTCCGTTTCGATTTACATGTATCCTTGAATGTCCAGGATTCACCAGCTTGTCTAACGATGTAATTTTGATGAGTCCACATGCTTAGTGTGATACTTTTTCTCTTGCTCGAATTTTGATTGTCACAACTATCTTACCTGTATATGCAGCACATTTCCGATCTACTCGTACTGTAATGCGTGATGCGGGAATCGCCTATCTTGTTCCCATGGAAGTACTTGCCCCTCACTTCATCAAACATTAGATGAGGTTAACTTCGAAAGAGGCTTGTGGTCAGCCGCCTTGATGGGCGATGATACTCGTGTGGCATTTTTGATCAAGCGACATCCCCAGCGAATTAATGACACCGACAAATACGGCTACACTGCTTTGGTAAGTGAAGTTGTCTTCCACCTATGCCGAACCCTCTCACCTTAGTAGCACTACGCAGCCCGTAATAACCGCCTGAGGACATGTCAAATTTTGCTACAATCCGGAGCGGATCTTTTTGCCCGCACGCGGTCCGACGGGGCCACAGCGGCCCACCGAGCAGCCTTTTGTGGTTGCCTCGGTGTACTTGAAGAACTGCTAAAACATGGTGGTGAGAAGTTGGCCACGTTTACAGACAACGAGGGACGTTCTTGCCTACATTCGGTTAGTTTGTCTCATGTTACTTCAACTTGTTCTATCAACGGGTCAAATGAAGTCAGGTGTCAGTGAGACGATATGCGAAAAATAGGGAACAGCAAATCACTCCTTCAATCAATGTCTTGAGCGGTGGGTTGAGCAGTTCGAAGAATAGTTCACCAGGTTTCCTTCAACACAACTGTTGGAGGAGCCAAGCGGGCCTGAATGGAACATTGACATCAACCCACCGTCAGCAACCGAAATCCATGTTGAGATTTTTATGCTGAAGCGCGACAAGGCACCTGGCCCGAAGGGTTACAGCCCCCTCTCTTCAAAGAATGTGACGAGGTCCTGGTGGACAGTCTAACAACCATATGGCAGAAGATCTGGGACGAAAAGTGAATGCCAGCCAAATGGAGCCCTTTGACGCTCATCCTAGTTTTCAAACATGGACCAAGAACTTCATGTAAAAACCATCGTGGTATCAGCTTGGTATCCGTTGTATCTAATATGTTCTTTGACGTTGTTTTGTGCAGGTTAAAGGATTATTGGTGGGAGCATTCGTGAGATTCAAGCTGGGTTTTGTCTCGGTCGATGATTCCTTAACCATATGTTTACCTTGAGACAAATTATTGAACAGTGCCACGCCCTCAGACTTCGCACGCTGGTTTTTCTAGATCTGAATGCTGGATTCGATCCTATTGCCAATGTTTGACTACCAAATTTGTCCCTTCAAAACTTTTATCTTTTATAAAAGCGCTGTATGCAAACTCCCGTAGGCGCGTACGAATACACGGAAAACTTTCAACTAGGTTTACCACGACCAGTGGTGTAGGACAAGGCTTTCATAATCCAACTTTCCTCAACAACCTTGTTATTGATATGCTGCTTGAAGCTTCCCTACCTACCTCTTAAACCTCGGGAGTCGGAACACTCCCGGGGCGTTCCCTCACAAGCATTGAGTATACAAACAATGTTGTTCTCCTTGGTCCAGACCCCTTCCGAATGCAAACGATCTTAAATAACTGAAATAAATCTGCCGCACGGTTTGGCATGCGCTTCACACCTGCAGCGTGTAAAAGTGCTGCTACAAGATTGGATGAGACCAAATCCACACCTCACGCTTGCATGTGAACCAATTGACGTGGTAAAGAAGTTCGTTTAACTGGGCAGCTGCATAAGATTCGACGGACTGGCTGGAGATGAGATAACTTCTTCAATAAGAAAGATCAGGACCCCCTTTCTCAACAGCCGACACCTACGGCGCTGAAGTGGTGTCAGTTCGTCCCTCAAGGGGAAAGTTTACACTGCGGTATTGCAGTTCATACAGCTTTATTGATCAGAGACGGCTCATACGCGCATAGGACATACGGAAGATATCAGTGTTTGACCACCGATGTGTCTGGAGCGTTGGTCAGGTCTGGTTGGAACATAGGATTAGCAATGCTGAGGTATGCCAGATGGTCTAAGAAAGAAGTAACTCTGCCGCGATAGATGAATTACACACGCTTCATATGCTGCGCTGTCTACGACATGTACTCAGCGAAGCGTTGGTGTTGAACACTAGCATCATGTTGTCTAGGATGATGGTAGTGGTCATTAACATCTCACTCGATGGGGGACGTCATTTGCTGGAGACAGTAACCGACATGTTCCAGGCGTGTGCATATATGTGCGGTTTAGCTGACCTAGTCGCCCGTTCAATAGCGCGAACGACTTCAAATTGTTGACTTCAGTGCATAGCTCCTCTCTCCGATCTTTTCACTCATACTCCTGTGTTTACGTTTTAATTGTTTAGTTTTTTCCCCCACTGCGTAGACATTCACCCCTATCCTCCCAGATAATCGGCGAACAACTGAGGATAATGGTGCCAATGATGAAGACGATGAGACATTTCGAGGCGACACTTCTCGTAAGTAGGCAGAGATAGCAATCTTATTACGCTATGAGTTCACATCTGGTGGCGGAACAGTTGAAAGAGATTCTAGAGGAGGATTATGGTAAGTCCGTCTAACATTCGGCTCTGCCAGTCTCTCAGTTGCCAAGCAATTTGTCCGCCCCTTACGCGGTCCTGGAATACGTTGTGAGAAGCGACTATCAACGAGCGTGCGGGGACATTCCCCAGTATAGCGCAATGGGTCGCTGAGGTGCGAAACCGTCACGGTACGTTCAGGTCCCTTCGTCAGTTACTGCATCGAGGTATGAGTGCATCGATCGCTTGTGATAGGCAAACTGTAGTTCCCTCTCCTCCTCTTCGTCGCAAAGCTCCATCTGTGTGCACTGTCATGGTTACACTGTAGTTGCGTTCCAGTGTTACCGCAGCGGATTACTGTCGATGACAACAATAAGGACGGTGTTAAACCTGGTGGAAGACGCAGCCCGCACGTTCTTTATTGCATTTAACAGTGCACGTGTTTACTAGGCGGTGTGGTGAAGTTAGACCAAAGTCGGCCTCAAAACTTTGCTTTATATGGAGGGTTTTAAAAAAGATTACACATTTACCATTCTCTACACTGTGGGCCATGGCACATGCATAAATGATTGATGATTCTGTACCCAAATCTGATGCACGATCCCTTGTGGCATTCACCTATGCTGAAGGACTACTAATATTGACTATTATCTGTTGTTCCATAGAAACGTATGTTAATAGAAACAAATTGTGCAACAATGACGACAAGGTAAGAATAGGGATTTAAATAATTCAGATTAGCATCACGTTATTTCAAGCATCACTCCTTTTGTAGCACTTGAAACTTGCTACTTTTCATGCTCATTAGTATCTTCCTTTTCTCTATCAATATCAGCACATCAGAAAGCAAACGTTTGTTTTCCTGAAACAGCCGCAACTGTCAGCTTCTTGGGTCTGTAGCGGACAATTCCATATCCCCTCAACCGGATTCACCTAAGTTGTCTAGTAAATGCGTGTTTACTAGATCCCGCGACTGACCTACTATACAAGTCAGTTCCCGTCTAGTACGCATCGGAACGATTCGTGTTTTATACACAAGTCAAACTCTTCTATATGAGGACAGAACACAATCAAACACACACACCCTCACGCATCACTCGCTCGTCGGAACACAGACCGGCTCAACCCAACAACAACCGCGGACAACTAGGAACGTGTAGCAGTGAATCTGCCAAAAGAAACGCGATCACATGCGCCCAAACCATTCGGTGGAACTATTGCAACTTCCACTCATAACGATAAGTCCTTCATTAGTAGGTTCCAATTTTTGGTATTGTATTCGACTCGATGAAGGTGGTTTAACCTCACGCTCTTAAAACAAATTATATTAGTGTCGCTTTCTAGCCTTCTGATTTATCAAGTAGCTTCTGTTGTTAACAATAGAGAACACTAATAGGTCCAACGTGACTTCGATACTTTTGCTGAGTGACTGTTGTTGTGACTACCGTTGGCTGCTACTAACTCTTAACGTGAACAAAAATTTGTAAGCTACAAACACTGGACTAATTTATTCACACCTGTGGATTAATATTGCGATCACCGGAGACTTGGAATACCAGGAAGGTAGAACTTTTCTTTCCGATGTGGTGGTTCAACGGAATACAGAACTACGGAATATCCTCCTGCGAACTGTGAGTGAAGAATTACTTGGATTTTTCTCTTTTTGACTTTGTGACTGGCTTACACTCTTAATTTTTTCTGTTCACTGGAGATTCCTTAGGGCCGCTAACCACTGCATAATTGGTCGGCGTATTATCCTTTTGTTCATGTTTCCGGGTAGCTCAGAATTTCGATACGTCTCACGGGTTTACTTAGTCCAGTAACTTGTTTCTTTTCAGTCATATTCAACGAAGACGAACTTGCCACTAAGTTGGTTGGAAAGTCGTTCACGTAAAACTGCCAGCTTTTAGTGCAATTAATCTTAGAGTATGGTTTATCCAACTGGAATGCTACTTCTATTTCCGCCGCATTACCGCAAAGCAGACCATATTTTCTTATCTGGATTCTCAGCTTCCGACTGAGGTTGGCGTGAATGTTATTTACGTGATTGATCCCATGCCGGCATCGAATCCTTCCAATAAATTCGATGCAGCCAGCATTAAACGGACAGCCACCTCAGATGAAGTGACTTAATTACCACTCAATTAAAAGGTTTCTTAGTTTGCTTAAGCCGTCCTATTCGGTCTCAAGTGCGCCACATCAAGTCGAGCACCACATAACGACCACTAATCCTCCAGTTCACTCGCGCCCTCGATGATTACACCCTGGGAAGCTGCGTATCGCCAAAGCCTCGTTTGACCAAATGCTGCAATTCGGAATCATTCGGCTTTCAAATTCATCTCGGGCTCCTCCTCTACATTTGGTCTTTAAGAAATTCACTGGCGACTGGCGACAGCGCGGTCAATGCCGAGTACTCAATTATCGTACAATACCTGACCGCTACCCAGTGGCGCATAGTTGAGACTTCTCGCTGCAGTTACAGGGCAAAAATGTTCTCTTCAAAATCGACCTTGTCCGAGCGTATTACCATATATCGGTTGCCCCCGACGACATTCGCAAAACAGCGATTACTACACTCTTTGGTCTTTTCGGATTCCCACGCGCGGCATTTGATCTTCGAAACGCCGCTCGTACGTTCCAACGCTTCATACACCAGGTACTGCGTGGTTGATACCATGTTTTCACTTACACTGATGACGTGTTGGTGGCAAGGAAAACGATCGAAGAACACAAATTACACTTGCAAGCCGTCTTCGAACGTTTCCAATAATATGGTATCACTATCAATTCAGATAATTGTGTTTTTGCAGCAGCAAGCTTCAGTTCCTCGGCCATTGTAATACCTTCGAAGGAATCCGACCGCTGCTAGGTAAAACCACTGCTATTTTGGACTACCCCTTACCTCAGTCAACTGGAAGTCTTCGTCAGTTTTTGGGCATGGCCAACTATTACGGCAGGTTCATTCCACGTTCCTCAGACGTGCTGGCGCCATTAACCGACCTGCTCAAAGCAAACAACAAACGGTTGCAATTCGCCGACTAAGCTATCACCGCTCTCAGAGCTATCAAAACCGCTCTTTCGAAAGTCACCAACCTGAGTCATTTGAACCTCATTTCTGATTGCCAAATACTAAAAACGGATGCATCACACACCGCTGTTGGTGCGGTCCTTCAACAGGTGGTCAACGATGGCACTCAAACACCGTTTCTTTTCCCGCAAACTGCAACCTGCCAAACCCGTTACAGCACTTTAGTAGAGAGCTGCTAGCGATCTACTTAACTCTGTAATATTTTGGATACACATTCGAGAGAAGGAAATTCGCCATCTATACGGAACATTAACCTCTCGTTTTCACCTTAAGAACATCTCAAGACAAAAACTCACCGAGAGAGAACCGACTTTTGGATTTCATTGCGCGGTCTACAACTGGCATACGTTACACTGAAGGTTCGGACGGCGTTGTTGCAGATGTCCTCTTCCGCATTGAGGTAAACCACATAGCAACGA
>NW_008751821.1:0-11047 GCF_000715545.1 Opisthorchis viverrini
ACAGAATCAGGGCTTCAGGAGTATCAGGAGCTTACAAACGAATACCGATATCTTAGCAGTGCGAAGGTTGATGTACCACTTTTGTGACGTTCCTGGCCCTCTCATCCCAGCTTGCTGTACACGGTGAGGTGCAAAGAGCAAAAAACAGTACACGGGTACCAATAAATCACCGGAAGCCTTTTGCTTTGGTGGAAACACCAATTTTGAATTCACTACACCTATAAGAGCCGCATGCGCTGTAACTGCACTCCAGAGGGCTGACAGAAGAATGTTGTAGAAACAACTTTTGGAGCTCACGCAAACGATGTCTTGAAGAAGGCACTCGGGGCTGCAACCGGTACACCTAGGATGCAGTGAACGGACGACATAAATTCGCCACAATGTATCAATGGTACATGGACTACGTTCGGAATTTTCAATGGGTATTCCAAAACAAACCTAGGGGTGTTTTGAAGCCCACCTTCGATTCACAAGACATGCATTTTTAATAATGCGCCTGCTGGATGTCTTGAGCCGGCCGCGAAGTGGAACTCCTCCATGGAATTCATTAAGGGCCTGCCCCCTCATCTGTGCAGGCTCCGATCGGAGCTAACCTCTTCGACTCTCAGAGCAACATCCCAGCGCCTTCGGTAAACTACCAGCAGCAAATGGTGGCAAATCGTCCACGCAAACACGACAGCTCGACAATTTTTCCCATTGCTACATTACAGCCATACCGGACATTGGTTGAAGAAAACGCCGTCACGCCCTTAACCCCTCACTTCAGTCCATTTAGACGAGCCTAGTGGACAGCCTAAAAGACAGTTCCCGTAGCCTCCAACATTCTCTCCAACCCTATGAAGAAGCAGAACAGTCCGCTGACATCCAAGAATGTCACAGAAGAGGGATTAACAGAAGTGCACAGCACCCGGACGGAGAACAGGTGCACATTCGAGAACACTGTGAGCTCCAAACGAGTGAACACCAAGTCGAATATTGCTTGGACTGTACGGTACGAAACACATCGCACCAAGCGAACCAACTCCATTTAACGGATACCGGCCACCTAACACAGCCCCATTGCATGGAGCATTGAACAAGCACGATATCCATAAAATGTAGAGCATAGCGATAACATTGCTCAACCGTCCTGAGGTCGGAAATTTCAAGCAGGGTTGCCGGGTCCGAGGCGATCTTACTGACCACACGCCGAGCCGATTAGGTATCGCTGTCGCTAGCTGGCTACAGACTGCAAGGGGATGGAGTGATTGGTCGAAATATGGGCCGAGGTCTGTAAACTGAGAATTTGTCTTATACTATTAATAAAGCATAGAAAACCCAGCTGCGAATTTGTTTTGACTACTCGGAGGTTTTGACATGATGCGTTACTTGGAGGTAGCGTTTGATCGTGACAGTAGTTGACAGTGCATACCCGCCCACAACAAATCGTACTATTTGTCTGACACCCCAGTGCTGGTCTGCGTCGTTATGCTCGCGGTTTGCGTGAGTGTTTTGGGGGACAGCATCTATTGGTCTGAGAAAGCGTTGACTTTGAAATAAATCACGTATGTTGATGGTCTCCATGTTGAAGTCATCCCGTAGAATTAACAGATACCCAGTTCGTTGTTGACGGTGGTAGAGGGTTTATTACTAGTCAGGTGAGTGAAAACTGAAAGATTCAGAGGCCTTTTGATTCTGGAGAAGGCACCGGAGACAGACTGCCTGGCAAAAAATGAAGTGTGTTGGTAAATGCTGCGTCCCGATGACCCGGATTGGGAACGAGGCGGTACGAAGAAATATAACCTTAGCCATTTACTTAATAACCTTACCCAAAGCACGGCAAAAGGGTTACGGAATATGCTCCGGGGACAGTCATTTTAGCCTCGAACATTAAAGTCCGAGCCGCGTGACATAAGTTGTGGGGTTCTGTGTCGGCAGTTACTTAACAGTCTGAAGAGGCGGGATCAATGAGTTTAACCGTTATCAAGTTTGTCCGAATTCCCTTAGTAGGACACCTCTCTTTTTACTTCGTAATCAAAGCGTAGTTTTTTCATCACGATTTGGCTTCCTGTGGATCGAGCTAACAGCCCAACAGTCCTAGGTGATCCCATCTTTGTAACTGTTACGACTTAAGTTCAAAACTGGCAAGTTTTAAACTATATAGCAGTGCCGTTTTCATTATCCCGAAATCCAGTTTTTCTTATTCCTAAATTGACACTACTGCTCCAAAACCGCCCTATTTCTAGTCTCCCCGAGGTCCGTTTCTTTCACATCGTGCCGCTATTGGCAGGACGCCTTTTGTGTTACCATTGTCCATTTTATGCAACTGCACCACTCCCGATAAGTTTAAGCACATGCAACTGACATTTGTTGTTTCTCTAGTCTGGCTGTACTATTATTATCATGCCGGACAGTATGTCAATAACCAGTTGAAGTTAAACATTATTATTATTCACTGATATTGTGCGCCGTTCTTCACCATACTCGGTGAAGTCGACGTTTCTTCACAGTCATTCCGCTCACTCTTAGCCACATGGATACCCATGCTACCTAATCCACGGAAACTTTATCATACAAATACTTGGCTGGAGAGCACTGAGTTCCATCGTTCTAGTTTTTGTGGTATTCGCTACGAACTATTATCTCGAACTGATGGGTTCAGCGCCAGAAATCTTACTTCATCACAGTGGGAGGCACCACCGAAAATACCCTTCATTAAAACAGCCCAACCAATAGATGATGTTAGGTAACTAACTTTTTCACCGCTCTGAAGACGCTGAGCTCTCTATTTGCCAAAAGTTCACAGCCAGATAAAGACCTCCGTTAGCTTCATTGAGTAGACATAGCTGCCTGTAATTTTATGAGGTCGAATGAAAGCCATCGTATTGAGGACTTTGTTCAAAAGTGAAACCGTTTTCCCCCACTATGAACGCATCTCCGTGCTAACAGTTCAGCGCTAGGCCTGGTGCCAAGGTAGCAACGATCGTAATTACATTTTACGGGATTGCAATCATCAAGCAACCGGATCCATGGCTAGGTGAATGCTTGCGGCTAATATAGTATTTACTTTTGCAACGCAACGGAACCTCAGTTGGATTCTGTCCTTGAGCACGCACTCGGGAGGAAAAACTGCGGTGGGCTGCGGCGTTTTTCTACGAGGATTTTTCTGAAGTTAGATCACCAAATTCTTTGGAGTCGTTTCTCCGGAAATGACGGTCATGGATACCGTGTAGTTTGAAATCGTCACTTACAAGCTCCGAATTTATAATCTTTTGCGCTCCGTTGAGTAATTTTGGAATTAGGATTTCTTTTTATGTACTGACGAGTTGACGATCAGCCGTTCTTGGGCGCAGGTCATGAGGGTATCGATTCAGGTTTAACTTGTTTAAGGTATGGTGCGGGACACTTGGAGCTGGTTTCCACCAGCCTGAGATGATGTTTTACATTTATCTTGTAAGTTGACTCTTGACGGCCTAGTAAAATCCTTGTAAGAGGCGCTGTTTTTGCAACTTCTGAGGTACCTACGGATTCTGCCCCGACTCCGTCCACTGGGACCTGGTTTGCTGTAGGATGCAGTCTAGTACATGGTGATGAGTCGATATATATTTTGAGTCTGGTCAAACTGAAAGCTATCTTGATGCTTGTCTGTTGAGAGGCCTAATGTTTTGGGGGGCCCAAGCTGGCACACAGACAGTAGAACGCCGGTATATGATTTACCAGGGAAGGTACATACAATCAATAGATGAGTTCTGGCGCGATGCACAAACTAGCGACGCGTCTTGTCTTTGTTAACACGACGCCTTCAAAGGTTTGGGTTAGGGCCTCTTCCTCTAATATATGGCTGGCTAATTATGTCGACGGCATTAGAGAATTCGTCAAGCAGACGTTCTTAGCCTAGCAATATGACAGGGGCAGCCTAAATCTCTACAGCTCGAGACTGAGATTTCTGGTCCAATTTAAGAATTATTTTTAAAAGCTATAACAAAGTTGACGCCTGTTTAGATATTTTGTTTTAATGATTTTCTCGGGAATGAGACAGTTGAGGAGGTCTCATATGAATTCGGTTTTCTATAATGAGAGTACCTTTCATAGTCTGATCAAAAGCTTCTTCTTACAATTGAACTCCACCCACAAGTTGTATGCTTGAAGGGAGATGGATACTAGATTTTGATATACCGAATACAAACTCTGCACAGTGAAGTGCTAATTGTTTTACAGCATACCCACTAGGCCGTTGGCGGATATAAGGTGCCACATTGAGCAACCCAATCAGCTACCAAGCTGAACTGACCTACATTTACGGATGCTATTTCCCCTAAACCTGAGCTAAGCTGCCAATATCGAGGCTGCTATCCCGCACATGCTTTCACGAGTGTACAAACTTGCCCTCAAATTGGATCCAGTCGTAACCAAGTGGTATGGATTAGTGACAAAGTTTCCTTTATGTTTCAAGGTCGGCACCACGCGAACCGAAGCTCGTTACGGCGTAAAGATGTACACAGCAAAAAATTTCTGCTAAATTGCTTACGTTGGAGCACTACCAAACATATAGTAGACTTACGGGCAAACATCATGCCATTCTTCTATTCTGTTTTATTCGACATGCTAACTAAAAACAAGGCTCCGCCACGCTAACGAAAACAGTGTATGTGCCATGCCTCATTACTTAAGCGCCGGATAACGGAACTCAACGTTCAGTCTCCCCTTACACCCGGAATAAATCCCCGGGATCCGACGACGTACGGTTTAAAGATCATCAGGGAGCACTGCCCTTCGTTCGTATTATCCTGACGAAACCCGTTCAGCTAGTCGTAACTGCCACGCGTTTCACGTCAAACCAGGAGCAGAATGTCAATCCTCCCGGTCATGATTTTATTCCGAATGTAACATTATAATCACGTCTGATGGTATGTAAGCCCCTAATTGGGAATAAACATTATTATTATCATTCTTAATTACCGCAAAATCCGCCCGGCCTTATAGCTCACAGGCTTGTGGAGGAAAATGGTTCACTGGGTGATTCTTTCTCGCATCCTCCCGAAAAACCACATATCCTCCTATCAACACGTTCCATCCCGCCATTGCCTGGCTCACGAAACCCCCGCTCAACGAGCCCATTAATGCTGCCAAGTCCAAATCGGTCGTTTGCCGTACTTTCTTTGACCTACTCTTAGCATTTGGCGGAATCTCACTTTGTGTGGTTACTAGGCGCTGGCTGTCCGGCCTTCCGACGCTTATAAGCCTTCCGTAGTGATCAAAATGCTCGGGTTTGGGTCCGAAGCATGATTCCAACTCTATTTGTCGTTTTCTGTATACTTTCACATACATCTGTCGTAGGAACTTCTCTCTTTAATTATTTACATCAGATCAACTCCCTCTAATCTGTCATTTAGTTCCTCAGCGCTGCTTGTGCAGGTGACTCAAAAACGTTATGCCTCAATCAAGCTGTTCCTGGTAATTTCAAATCTTCCCATCAGTGGCGCGCAACGTGTCACGTGGTTTGCCAGCTAGTTCGTCAGTCAAAAGCTCCAAGGGTCGATGCGACCCCACCCTAACTCCTTCCTTACGACATCAGAGACACCTATACGCCTGATTGCTTACGCGCTTTTGCGCTTTTGCCTATGTGTTCCATATGTGCTGTCTTCTGAAATCTATGAAAGTGGTTTAACCAATCCGTCGCTCTCCCCGTCCATCGATCTGTTTTCGCTTGCCCTGATCTATTTTTACCTTTGTCGGAGCACCGCGGTCAGATGAGTTGTCCTGCCTTGGGCAAGACAAACGACACATGTGACTGTCCCATATAAAGCTGCCGAAACTTCTGTAGCCACCAGCTATTAGCTCTACGAAGGGCAGCTAGCCAGCTTCAAAATCTCCTTGAAATCCTGCCGACTAAGGGGCTGCCTTATCCACGTTTATCCTCTTCAGTGACGTTGCATTCTCTCACGTCTTCATTCATACACAGCACCAACCTGCTTGTTCACAACCCCAAATTCGTTCACAAATGACATACTAGATGCTACGTAAGTGACTTCCACTCAGTTGTATCACTTTTATGGAACCAGTCTTATGCATCAACAGTCATTAACCTACATTGTCACTCCACAAAGTAAAGTGTCAATCACCCCTTGGAATACTTCCCACAAAATAGCAACATTATTACTAGTGTTAGAGAAATCGTTCATCTATACCAAAGCCCCCAATCCCACACACACAATAGCACGTACCTGCGCGTCATCCAAGCACACAGCCCCAGCGAGTTGAATGCAATCTCTGCCCAACTGTAAACTAAACAGTCCCCAGCCAAACCATGTTTATCTCTCTCCAGATACAAATGCTGTCAGACATGAGGCGTGCTTACGCCCATTATGCATTGTATCTTAATAATACCCTTACACAATATGTCACACAGCCAGTGAGAGTTCTGCTTTTTGTTTTCAAATGTTCACCCCCCCCCAATCTGCGGGATGAAGCAATCACCGCCGTTGCCAGGTTGTGGGTTTCTGTTTTGCTACTCGAGCGTGCGTCTATCGGACTTACTAAACTAATTTGATGTCGTTGGCGGCGAGCAAAAGCAACGGGGAAGGATAGTAAGCGTAGCTTATTGCCGAGAGATAGACCAACATGAAGCGAAGCGTTTAGCTGGTGCTTAAATTGTGTCGGTTTAAATAATCGGATCAGTAGACGTAGTCATGGAAAATGTGGGTTGGATGTCTGTGTAGTGTGTGCACTACGGGAAAACAATCGTACTCCGACCGGAAAATGTGGAGTGAAACTACACAAAGCTTGAAGGATTTTTTCGAATCGAATATTTCTAATGTACACCACGAGAAAGCCCACTGAATTCCCGGACAAAGCGAGTAAAAGTGTATCGAATTTTCAATTTGTCCGAGTGCTTGGGTTTGGCTCACCGCATCATGACCAAGAACTCCAGTTGATGGTGGTCGAATCAACGTTAACAAATTGTTTCTACTTGCGGATGGAGAACTTTGAGTGTGAGGGTCATGGACGTGCGCATGAAGAAAATGGCTGTTGACGTGCCATCAGATGAAGTATACAGGGGATATGTCGCCACTGCATCACTATAGCCGGTGTTCATTGGGTTAGCCGGGAGCCAGGAGAACCAACTCAGGGCGCCCGTGTCTACACAATGTCAAAAATAACCTTAAGTTCGGTTTGAGGGAGGACCGAGGAAGCCTGGTCGCAGCATAAGCGTGGTGGCTTGGTCGGCCACAGCTGGAGTTGCTGGTTGGGAGGATAGAGTGAAACAAAAGTCAAAAATATAAGTTCGGTTTGAGGGAGGACCGAGGAAGCCTGGTCGCAGCATAAGCGTGGTGGCTTGGTCGGCCACAGCTGGAGTTGCTTGCTGGGAGGATAGAGTGAAACAAACGGTTGTCATTTATGGAAATTTCCTAAGAAATTTCCTAAATTTCCCATTGGTCAAGTTAGCCAGATAAAGTAGAACATCGCATGCGCCTTGTCGCGCGTATCTGGGGGTATCTGGGTCTCTTCTGACTTTTCCTTCCCACGGACCATGATGAATCGGCCAAAAGAGCGTTCGACGCGCCTTCTCCCCTATTGCCCGCATGGACTTCCAAACACTCTATTTGGCTTTCGTCAGACCGTTCCTTGAATACGCCAGATAAGTTGTATGCTCAGGACGCACGAAAGACGTCGCCTTCCCAGAGCGTCTCCAGAGAGCCGCCACGAAAATGGTTGCCGGCCTCAAGTCCGTGGACCACGAAACGTGTTTCGCGGCGCTTGACCCCATTCCCTTTGAGTATCGTCGTCTTCGAGGGGATCTAATTCTTGCTTATGCCCCGTGTGAACAAAGTTTGACCAGAAGTTTTTTCACCGTTGAACCAGCAAACACATGACGGGGACGTGGTAAATTTTCAAGCTCAGAGCGCACACACCCATTGGGCAAAATTCGCTCTCATTTAAGGTAGTGGCTGTGTGGAATGACCTTCCTTCGATGGTTGTCCACGCTTCATTGAGAACCCAGTTCAAAGCACTATTAGACACTTATTTATACGAACCCTCGGGTTTGCAAGCATACTACCTGGTGCTGAGAACATAAAGAGCTGTACTACACCCTTTTTTCACCAATGTATTTCAGGCGAGCGACAGGCACTGGGCGACTAGAACAAGACTGATCCTGGAAACTCGAGCGAAGCCCTCTATCCTGTATATCAATCCATGAATCTGTGAGTAACCAGTGCTACTATCGTGTGCCGGTTTTCTTTCGACCCCACAAACCTAGGTGCTGGCAAGGCTCTCCATTACAAGCAGTCTAACCGCAATCTTCCCCATTCTTCTTGGATACGCAATCCGAGTCCGTGATAGGAACTAGTAGATTTCCTATCCTTCCAAATCTATTGAACATACTGAACCCATTAAACTGACCTGAAGGCTCTGAGGGGTTTGGGGCGGGTGTTTCATAGTAGGAACTTCATACGTTACTATGAAATTCGCATTCAACTTCCGGCGGACTGGGACGTATTTTTCGCTGTTTGTGGCCGTAGCGCTGGCATCAAGTTATTCTCCAAGCTGCTTGTTTTGTTTCGACTTATTTTACGCAGTGTTTAATGCGTCCTTCGCGACAAGACTCGTCAGTAATGTTATTCAAATATGTGGCAGATTGCTGTGGCACGATAATTTCTTCGCTTTCTAAACAGCATGGGCGCAGATCAAACTCATAAGAAGCCACTTCTCTGATTGGGTTACAACAGCCTGTAATCGAGCTCGTCCGAAAACGTTTTGCATACTTGGTTGTTGTGAAAATGATTTACCGGGACTTGATGCGCCAAAATTAGTCGCCTTGTGGCCTTCTCTACGCGACTAGAGTGGGGTTTGTAAAAATTCCATGGTTTCATTTGTACTCTTCTGTGCGTTCTCATGATGAGGATCTGAGAACATAGGAAGACAACGCCGTTCCGGTCGTGTGGATCGTTCCACTCACACCATGCCCGGGTGAAGGGTGGTTTTGTAAAGGTGCCTTATGAGCGGTACCGACGTAGCAGATGAACTAGAAGGTTGACGACTTACATCCCGTGTTTTATGTATACTCCTAGTCATTGGCCTCTCTGCGGGTTCACTGGTCTGCATCTTGTTTTCTGGCTGTTTGTGCACTGAAACTTGTTTTTAGATCTTAGACGGAGGGTTTACTTGAAGTTTCTAAAATGCAAGTACCACCCAACCGTTTCCTCAACTGCTGGTGTGACCTTAACTCAGTGAAAAACCTGGGGCACATGCAGGAAGAGTGGAGTATAACCATCCCTTTCTATCACATTGGACGCGCTTAATATTGGGGCCTGCTGAGACACGGGAATGAAAAATTCATGTGTGGTAGTGGAGCTCAATACTTCATACATATCCAGTCGCATCATGTTGAACCACCTGGTCATCCGGAGGCCACAAAGTCAGGATATGTAGAAGTCGGAGTCGTTCTTAATCACTGAACGGAAGCCCCTTCACTTAACGGGATACCCACTTTCTTGTGGTTCGTCTGACGGCTTCCATGAAGCAGTCTCTTCAGCTGGCAGTTGCTGTTTGTCCGTTTGTCTTGCCTACCAAGGGAATAGCCGTGGCACCAAAGACGAATACCATGAAGCCTTGGGTCTTTTGTCAAAGTAGGTTAAAAGCTCCGTTATCGTTGTGGCCGCCGCAGATCTGAATGTACAAGTCATCAAGGTTAGCGTATCTGAGACTCCATAGCGAGGTTGACTTAGATCATACTAGGTACGTACGGTAGGTGGCGAACGACTATTTTATATCGTGCTGACCGCGGACCAACTTACGAAATGACAGAATTGATTTGGCAACACGGTATCCTCTAACGGCGTGCCATTTCGCGAACCAAATGGTTTCACTATCATCATTGATGGATGACGCGGTTCACTAACTGACACTGGCTCGGCTTGGAAGTCTTTTGTGCATTTCGACAATGCGCTCGTTCGGAGTGGTTTCTTTCCGTTTTCGACGAATAGCGTTAAGGGCAGGCAAATCGCCTGTCAACTGATATTTTGCGAAATCTCGAAGTTATACGAAATTATCTGAATCATCTTCCGGGATACCTTCCATTTGCTTCTCTGTCAGTTTTAAATTCGGCCCTACCAGGTCCGCTTTAGCAATGCATACCGGCAGAAAAGTGGCAATGTGTGAATCTCGGAGAAACGTTCCTACCGGTCGCAAACATAACTCAGCCCAATTAATTCAGACAACAAATGAAGCTTGTAGTACGCACCGGCCGTGAAGCCTGCTGGACACGCAAGTCTAATGAAATAGAAGATCCATGCGATGGAGTTCCGGGAAGCGCCAGTGAGCCAGACGACCAAGGATCAAAGTAGCACGAGCACTTTTAGTCAAGAACGACACCTCGAACGCTGGATCGATCACTCGAAACAATAATTCCCGTTGCCACCTACCACGATTCCATTGGGTACTGGAACTGCAATAGAACCCTGAACGGTGAACTTGAGACTCCATGCTGATTCGGAGGTTTTTGACTGCATAGGTTCCCTGGAGCGTCACTGAGCTCCTGGTCAGAATAACCTCTCACATTGTTCGAGGATGAGAGTAAAGTCCTTAGTTAGCGCTCGAATGATCTATTCTCCTCCAACCGGAACAAGAAGACTGTCTAAAACAGCAAGGTGAATCGACATGCCTATTCAAAAAGAAGGGTCTGTAGGGATAACAGTGATCACAGGGGAATCAGGTTGACTCGTCTTACCGATTTTTATAACCACTTGAGCCTCGTCACCATATGACGGCCAGCAAAGCACTGCCCTGACAGCGGAAAGTAAAATTCCGAGTTGTCAGGGTTTACTCTGACCTTTTCTTGATTTGGAAGCTGCCTGTGACTCTGTGGACCGCCAAGCACTGTGGCGGTGTCTGTGGAGCAGAGGTGTCCCCCATAAATTCCTGAACCTCATTAAGGCGCTGTACGCCAACTCCCGCGGCCGTGTAAAGGTCTACGGGAAGCTTTCTCCTGAGTTCACCACATCAAGTGGTGTCCGACAGGGTTGTCCTCTTTCACCTTTCCTCTTTAACTTCGTCATTGATACGATCA
>NW_008751821.1:17017-18412 GCF_000715545.1 Opisthorchis viverrini
CTAGCACGGCGAATAGTAAGAAGACGAGAACCTCGGACACAAACTTTAATAATCCAACAACACACGATCAACAGGCGATGCCCGGAGCTTCCGAACACAAGTCAGTCGAAAGAAAATGGTATCCTGTACGTGGTCGGATTCAAATTTCCTTGGAGTATCAATAGGCCATAGATTTTTCATAGTTTGACCTTGAAGATGCCAGGAGTTCGCTACCACACATAAAAACACAGCGTTTTCTGGGGGATGTTGATATCCCCAACAGTCCGTATGACAATAAGTCGGCCATTGGTAGCCGGTCTAACCAACACTGTCTCCTGGTCTTCTAGGTTGTGGTTAGAACATTTGTGTCGACTTGTCGCATAAAAATGGTAATGCACTCATTTTTCGGCCAACGTCGCTGCCTTGCGGTGAGGCTTTCGAAGCAATGGCGTTGAACGTGGACCCTAATCATCCTTCTATCTAGAGCTATCTAACGGTATCCTAGCGGTCGTACAACCTTGAAATTGCATATAAGAGTGCTCTGAAGACACTTAAACCGTCGAGGCTCGGGATGGCTTATTGGTTGAGTCCCCTTAGGTCTGTGGTTCAAACCCAACCTTTGCTTCTTAACTCTTTCTGTCTAGACTTGAGCAGCCTGACAATGTCTCGGGGCTCGAGCATCTATCGGGTGGCTTGGCAGATAGGCACGGATGAGTCGTTCAGCTGTAGCACTTTTTTAGTGTCTAGCTGGCATGCCAACGGAAGGGGGCACGATGGTTGTGATATTGCCAATTTGCTTAAGCCTAGACAGGAACAGTCGAGATGCCAAGGTTATTTTCGAACCACGGACGTTCCTGTCCCTAAGCTGGCGCCATAACCACAACTATCTCGAGCACGGAAAGGGTCGTAAATCTGAACCAATAATATTATATTTAATCGACCGTCTCTCGGTGTCACCAACTGAGTTGCTTTACTTGCTACATACAGCAGCGCGAGTAAACGAAAACGTGATACCTCTGACGCCTCAATTTTTACACTTTCATGTATCCCCGCTTCTACCCTATTCTGTCCGATTTAAAAACTATCTCTGCAGGTCCCAACCAGTCCTAGGACTGGTCGCTTTGTTCGCCGTGCATCACGCTCAGCCACAGTTTCTGTGTCCGTCTTCAGTAACAGCCCTAAGCACTTCGAAGTCTGTTTTTAAATTCTGAAAATCGGCCTACTTAGTATCCTCTATTATTCACACACTGAAACAACCAGGACAATTAGTGACCTCTGCTCGTACGCTGGATGCTCTTTGTATTGATGTGCACTATCTGTCAGACACAAGGATACATACAGTACGCGAGTACCGTAATTGAACTCATCACCGTCATCATCATCATCATCATCATCATCATCATCATCATCATCATC
>NW_008751821.1:21126-73271 GCF_000715545.1 Opisthorchis viverrini
GCCATCGGTAACGGATGGCAGTGTGGTCGATTTGAGTTTGTGGCCGGCCTGTTGTTGGAGAACACCAAGTGGCCAGACGACTTCGGCTATTTTATACTGCATAAAAACAGCCTGCGATCAGCACACAGCTGAAGCAATCGTTCCCCATTGTCCGTACGTAATTGAACTGGCTGCTCGTTTGCTCTATTCCAGTTTCCGCGAGATGGCGAGATGGCTCAAGTTGTTGGAGCGCGAATTTACTGACCGGAAGGTCCGTCGTTCGAACCCGACCTCTGCCACTCGACTTC
The DNA here is from genome assembly GCF_000715545.1 of Opisthorchis viverrini. NCBI lineage: Eukaryota > Metazoa > Platyhelminthes > Trematoda > Opisthorchiida > Opisthorchiidae > Opisthorchis > Opisthorchis viverrini. The sequence goes on from NW_008751821.1 coordinate 21,414, forward strand.
CCCTGTCTAGGCTTGGGCAACCTGACAGTATCCCAGCCCTCGTGAAACCTTCGGGTGGCATGGCAGCTAGGCACCGAAAGGGTGTTACAGCTGAGAGATTTATTTATTTATTTATTATTTTACTTCCAGTTTCCGCTGCGCACCTCTGGTGATGCTTGGGCCGCTGCAGCTGGATAAGCTGGGCTGGGTACTGTATCCAGTGGCCGAGCGAATGCCTCTTTGGCTGGTGAGATAATCGTTGATAATCGCCTCCGCACGTTCCGTTTGGCAAAGCTTGTGAAAGAATCTAGGGAATGTGAGGTCCATCGCACCCTGTTTATTGTGTCTGAATACGCTGCAACTAAGTGTAGCCCTGAATCTCAAAAGGACAGTTTTTATGACGTTATAGGCGCTTTTTTCCAAGAGCTAAAAAGCTCTTGGACATGAACACTAGGTAGACTAAGCACTGCTGAGGTCCACTTGGTTGGTCGTCTTGGATTGGATACGAGACGCACGGACAACCGAAATTGTCTAATTCAGATGTGTCAATCACAGACTCTTCCTTTCGCAACACCGATTCCCGGAGCAGCGGAAACCGCTTGGGAACGTGGTGCCTACCGACGAGCCTACCATTGGTTGCTAACAGTGGGAGTCGATCACTGCATTCCGTTTCTTCTGAAATACTAGCGCGGGCTCTGACCATACACATGAGCTGGTGCTATTCGTTGTGCTTTTTAGGTCTATGCAAAGTTCGCACACCTCTCTATTGAACCGAGAAATCAAACGAAACTGTCAGAACTTACTCCCCGAACGTTTACTGGATGGTCTGATATCGGATAGTGACGGCTACTGGTAACCTATACCTAAGGCGGAAACAGATACATGAAGCCGGACCTTCCGGTTGCCAGCCTCATCCAAACATTGGATCACTGATAAGACCGTAACTTTGCTGGAGGCCCAGCGACAGATTCCTCCTTGCTATAACTACTATCCAACCAGGCATCACCCGACAACAGGTAAAACTGGGTGTCTATCTAAACCGAAAAGTTTGGTGCATCCAAAAGATCGAATAAATGGAAGTTGCGAAAAATGCTGTAAACGTCCAAAGCCTTTTCCACTTGATTCGTTCGAGTGGTCCTTGGAAGCCTTTGGTCAGCGAAACTATCAGGAACAAGAATGGACCTCAGGTATCTAGCTAAGGAGAACCTTTGGACCGTTGGGCGCGGTACTTCGACCAGCAATTCAGGTGGCTCCCCGCCATCTCTAATCCTGAGTGCTGGCTCTCAACAGAAAGGTGAACTGTGAACACGAAACCCCCTTCAGCCTCAGAACTCTCTGAGTGTATATCTCTACTCAACGCCATCATGCCACTGGTCCTGATAGCCTTGCACCTGCTGTGTTCAAGGAGGGTGGCGAATTATTCAGCCAGTGTCAGTCTAGCCTATTTGGGTCTATCTGGGAGAGTGCCCACTTTCAAGAAGGGTACTCGCAGTGAATGTACTAACCACAGGGTGTCACTTTGACTCCCGTAACAAGGCCTCCGGGGTCACTGATTCCTGGTCGTCTTACAGCAACACCGCGGAAAGGACTACGTATGATTTGACAGAAGTGTGTGAAAGACGTTTGGTGTTGTTGGGGTCCCCATGACCCCTCCTGTGATTGGCTGGAGATTTTGTGAAAAATGGCAGTAGATATCAGTGGACTTCGTTCTGTCGGTGTCTTTCCAGAATGTCTAACTGAACGCTTGGAAGTGTAGACATCTCAGAATGCTTGCGATAGGTCAGCATTACCAACTCAGTCACTCTTCTGTCCTCGCCTTAGTGCTTTGAATATAATTACATAAACTGATGACGATGATCACGAAAACGCTTGCTCAGCAAGGAGTGCTCCAGAGGTTTGCCAGTATGATATATGTTAGTTATAGCCACGTATGCCGAACCATAGTTTGCCCATGAGAGTACTGTTTTCCATGCCCAACTCAGAATGGCGTAAACAGAGAGGTGGCCAACTCTTGACTTGGCAGAGGAGTATGAAGGAGATCACAAAACGCTTGGGTGCTGTCGGTGCTACTCGCCTTCCAGGATGGGGACCGCGTGATCCTCACTGTGCCTGGTTGGAGACACTACAAGATATCGCTGCCAACCGATGTCAGTGGCGTTCTTGTTGTCAGTTTCTATCCAGGTTGCCTGATTCAATGTCTGGAGGTGTAGGCACCTCGGAATGATTGTGTTAAGCTAGCACTAAGTTCCTCCCCCGTCCACCTTTACTCTTTTCTTAACAATAAGGCTTTCAAATAAGTCATGGTTGTACGGCAGTGAAGCATCGTTGTTGAATACTGATGTCATGCTGTCGATGATGATGATGATGATGATGATGACAGCCACAGACTTTTGGGCATGTGAGTGTTCGGGGAGCTCTCTGAAATCTTCTTAACACAAGACTTTATCCGACGAGCACGCCCAGTCGCTCCATTCCTATAAAAACTGTGATCGACGTGATAGTGAGACGGCTGCTAGAAAATCTTCGAAACTCTGGTTGTCAAATACGTGCTAACGGGATCCTTGTTCACCTGGAATATGCAGATGACATCGTCCCCACGTTCAAACTGACCAAAGTCATCCCGTTCTTTGGTATGTGTTTTGCTCCCACCAAGTGTGATGTGCTACCGGACATGTAGTAATGCCAAGAGAGGCACTCGAAGTTGTGGAACGTTTTGCTTATCTTGGAAGCTGCATTGGTTCCTGCTGTGGTGCGACCAATCAGATTAGGGCACGAAACTCCAAAGTTCGGTTTATGTTCGCTCTTATGAGGTACTTATGGTAGAAAAATAGCATGTCCCTGAATCTCAGGGAATGTGTCAGAGTGAAGTACTGACTGTTTTGTTGTGTGGATGTGAGACCTTGACTCTTCGACCAGTGAAACGGAAACGTCTTCATGTATTCGATGACCGTGGTCTCAGAACCATAGGTCGGGTTATCCCGTGCAGTATCTCAGCCGTCGTGTTTCCTTCGGGTGACATGGCAGCTGGGCACCGGGAGGGTGTTACAACTGAACGATTATTTATTATACAGAGGTGAACAGAATTTGACATAGCAGAATGGGATGAAATATGTTACGAAAAGTTTGTGTTCCATTGTTGCCGTTTGTCTTTCGGGATTCGGTCCACCTGGCCCTCTCTGTGCTTAACAGTTGGCACTGGCCAATATAGCGGCACGCCCGATGTCAGTGGCTATTAGGAGGGCCAGATTCCTGAAAATAAACCCAGATTTCCCGAAACCTACTGAGACACTTAAACTCTACAAAAATCGCTATATGGAAGCCGGCAAACATCCAGGCCAGTCACTCAATCAATCAATTCAGCCAGGGTCGGCGAGCGTTCGGACACGTCACAGGAGCATGGCGGACGATGATAAGTGTTCACGCATTTCATAGAAGCACGATCGATGTTAAAGGGTGTTCACTAGACGTCCATCAGTCGGCTCAGATCAGTGTTAATGTTTTGCTTTAAATACCACGAACCCCCCTATAACTTCTGAGCTCGCTTGTTCGCAGTAAAGCTGTTATGTTCCTCATTGGCGAATATTTTCGGAGACCAAGGACCCGGATCAAAGATATTAGTTCGCTTAGGCGCTTAGACTGTCCGGGAACAAATTAGAAGAATCGATGATAAGCAACGTATTACTTGTCTTAGAACGAGCGTGGACAAGCTGGAAATTCGATACGAGTATGTAGGATATTTATAATAAAAAGCAGACAATAATCAGAACATTCATCCCGGCATTGTTTGAATGGGCACATATATACCGACATAGATGGTGGAGAATTACTGAGTCAGTGTTCTCTGTTTTTTGAAGTGTAAGAATGAAGGTGTCGCTGTTGTTCTAGAATTTTAGGATAAATCGGTCGGTTTTCGGAGGATGGTATGATGGACGGTTCAGATGCCTGAATGCTATCGGGCTGACGTCCGGTTGTTTCAGTAATATCTGGGTGTTCGGTGTCCCCATTGGATTCAGGCACATTGAGAACGTCGTCAGTTGTACTCTGAATTGCTGGAGCTAGGCGGCAAAGGGACACGATTTCGATTCTTCCGTTTCGATGAGCAGTAGTGTGGGTTGCAGTTCAGGAGGCCGATTGCTTCTGCTGGCAGCTGATACTTGGGTGGCCTATCACCACGCTACAGCAGTACTAGACCAGGGATAGTCAACCAAGATTGTAGCGAGATTCCAAGGTTGAGCGACGTGCGTTTTTAAACGGACGTTCATATGGAGTACAGTTAGTGGTCGTACGTAACGGTGATCGGAGGCTGTAGAACATCAGGAAGTAACAAGTCCCAATGAGAAGGCGGCAGATTATGAGTTTTCAATGTCAAGCTTATTGTTTCCCAGAGTGTACTGTTGAGACGCTCAACCTGACCGTTGCACTGTGGATCATAAGCTGGTTTGTGACTCATGGCAACACCTTTCTCCAGAAGAAAGCTAATGAGCTCAGATGACATGAACGATGAGCCTTTGTCGGGGTGCAGAGAGCTGGCATTCTGAATAAACAAAAGATTTGTGTGAGACAGTCAATCGTTGATGAGGTTATGTCCGCACACGCAAATGCAAAAGGTAATCTGGAGAACTCGTCGATTGTCGAATGTAGTTGTTGCATGTATTAAGTGACAAGAGACATTTGAGATCCAAATTTAGGCGCTCAAAAGGTTCTGTTGCTCTAATGACTCTACTAGACGATTTCCAGAATACTGGCTCCGGTTCGGCACACACATTGCAGAAAAATAACATCATCATCATCATAATGGACAGCATTACATCAAGGTTTGACACTGATGCTTTGCCGCCCTAGAAACATGATTTATTTGAAATGCTTATTGTGAAGAAAGAATAAAGGTGGATGGAGAATGGACTTAGTGCTAGACTAACGCAATCATTTCGAGATGCCTACACCTCCAAACACCCATTCGGACAGTCTGGATAGCAGCTGACAACAAGAACGCCACGGACATCGATTAGCAACTGTACCTTTTAGCGTATCCAATCAGACGTGGTGGGGATCACGCGGTCCCCATCCTGGTAGGCGAGTAGCACCGACAGCATCCAGACGTTTCGTAATCTCTTCCATGCCCTTGTGCCATCTCAAGAGTTGGCCCCCTCTTAGCTTCTGTCCATCTGAATTGGGCGCGGAAAACAGCACTGTCTTCGGCAAACGATGGTTCGACATACACAGTTCATAGCCTAGCCAGCGCAGTTTCTGGTGCTAGACACATTCTTCACTTTAACTCCCCGTCGAATCTTGATTTCACGCTTCCATTATGCTGGTGCAGGATGATGTTACTGGACAACAGCTGGTCACCATCTGTAGTATTCGGTAAAACGTTGTGCCAACAGAAATCCCGGTACAGGCGATCGTCATTCGTCTTCATTGATTCACAAGTTTTTTCTGTGTCCGGGACCATTTGTGAATGATCCGATAGTCCCTGTTCTTGCCTTCCTTATTTCACGTAATGCACCCATTACGCAATTCTATCAGTGCGAAGTTACCTCTGTTTCACTGAATTGCTTTCTGTTCACAGTCTACCAGCGTAGCATCATTAGTCGACCCGGTGATTCTTGTGTGATGTCGCGATCTGTGCGCGCCACAAAGAAATCAATATTTTGCGGGTTGTGGATATTACTTTGTAATAGTAGTTTACATTGGAATACGGATTGTTTGGCAAGGATTTTAGCCAACGATTCGCGTAAGCGTCTCCTATTTTCGGATTTGTGAGCTTCCAAACTGTGAGTTGAGGTTCGTGCACCTCAAAAACTAGACACAGACAAGCATATTACGGGTATCCGCTCACGTATTTTAGCGGCGTTCAATCATTAATGCACGCCACTAGTAGGTGACGGCTGTCTGGTAAATTCGGACCGGAGACTGACCTTCCGGTGGATGGCAGCATCAGGCTAGGTGCTGTTGATTGTTTCGGAAGTTATTGCTGATTACATAACCGCAGACGAAGTTCATTTTTAGCGAATATACACTCATTTGCAAACTAATTTGGTTCTTTCGAGAGACTCACCTGGAACCCAGCTAAATCTCTCGTTTATGATGTTCTGAGGCAACTGAGTGTGATGCACCAAGCCGCCTCATGTTTCATTCGCTACGATATTTGAAATATCGCGATACATGTATATCTTTGTAATGTACTCCTCATAAGGTTGCTGAAAATCCACCGACAGCCCACGACCGGTTTCGCCCTTCTTGGGGCTCATCAGGTAGGCGCAGTCCCCGGGTTTCCGTCAACCTTATGTTCTACTTGAAACCAAATTGCACGAAATTAGCGATAATACACTCATTTGCAAACTAATTTGGTTCTTTCGAGAGACTCACCTGGAACCCAGTTGAATCTCTCGTTTATGTTGTTCATTTTTGTTCAGTCATCTCTAATCGCCATGCATTGTCGCGCGGGTGACAGCGAACGCCATGCTGACACCTGATTGGTTACGGAGGTTTACGTACTATCACACCGTGATTGAGTTTCTTCGTAACTGGAGCTTACTGATCGTGTCTTACGTGTGTTCTTTTCAGGGTCATCGGTACGCCTTAGGATTTTTCGTTGCGAAAGTGATTGCATTACTCAGAACTCTTCTCTGATGAACCACTTTTTTGGCAGAGAGAGAGCCTATTGTGGCGAGTTTTCTTTTTTGTCAGTCGTCTTTTATTATCCTTATTATTATCATACCTTTTATTGGAGAGGCTGGCACTTTACTTTTTGCTCGTATGTTTCCGTTGTCCGAAAAACATGTCAAGCATCCCTCCAATCCAGCCTTGAATAACTTTATTTCTTTCACTGTCACGCTCTTTTTCCAACCTTGTGGCATGTAGTGTTGTCCAATACGCCAGTGAATAATTTGTCAGGCCAAATGAAGAGAGCCAATCTACTGGGGTCCGTGGATGTTCGTAATTCATAATTTCGGCTGCTGTTTTTTGTCACGATAAAATACCTTCAGTTATGGCTTATGAAACCGCAAGTTCATGGCTTCGTCATTTGAGGATATTCGTTGGTGATAGTAAAAAGCTGGGGACGACCATTTAGCCATTCTAAAATTTTATTTCGACTACATATGAATGGAACTGGAAGTTGGCGTATTTGTTGCGAAAAGCCCACCACGCCGTGTTCAGGTAAACAAGACGAATGCCATATGTACCGAATTAAATTTTTGAAGTACTCATAAAACTACCATGAGCATAGCGTTTATATGAAGGCAACTGTGAAATTACTGGATCAGTATATCTCCGACTTTACTTATAAGCAGACAGACCGAAATTGGCCTAAGTGGTGAGCCCACTGATACCCTATCCGTCTGCTTACAGACGATTCTTTTGAATAATAACCGTATGTTGAACGTACGACGTGGAGCAGTTCATTAAGGCGACTGTATGGTTGTGTAGAATAAGACTGGATTTGTGTATCTAATCACAAATGGAGTAGCGCTAGGGTTGCCTCATGGATCAATCTTATTTTATGAATTTGCGGATAAAGGTAAGGGCCAGTTGGCTATGGCATCAAAACAGTTGCCTTCCATGAACCATATATCCTCACTATATTAGATTTCTGGTTAATCAGATATGTATATAATTTGGGTACACCCACTCGGCTTACCAGACCGTTTACCATGGAGGTTGCACATTCGTCTCCGCCCACTTGATAGCACGACGAATGTTCATGCCTTGAATGGCGTCTCTTAGCCATGTGTCGGAGAGCGGGCTTTTCAGGTGAGCAACCCGCCCGACAGAAACCACTGATGTTCGTTCTGCGCGATGGCCTTTTTGTAGGGAGGGGAATTGAGTGGGATTAGTCCTGGTGATTTTTCCTATTCAAAATGTGGAAATATTGGTGTAGAGGTCTATTTTACCACTGCTGTTGAGCATGCTAAGTGAACGTCGAAAGTTTCTCTTATAACAGGATCATTGGTTGACATCTCAGCAGGGGTGACATATGCTCCCACATATCCCCTTCCCATGGTTCCACGTAATAAAATCTTGGAACTTCCCTGGTGATAAACGATTCTCGTTTCTTTCCCCACTGCAGCTATCTTTTCGACATGTTCCAAGGTAGCGGTGTTCGTCGTCCTGATGGAACTGTTCCTCGAATGCGCATCAAAGCATTTGCCCACACGATAGATGAACGACATGCGAATCAATTGTGGGAGCACCTCAAGAGTGCCATGATTGAAATTCAGAAAAAGAACAGTGGTGGGCTAAGCTATGAAGAACTATACCGAAGTGCGTATACATTGGTTTTGCATAAACACGGCGAACGACTCTACGCTGGCACGAAGGACCTGGTTTCTGAACACATGATTCGCGTGCGCGATAGTATTGTGGAAAATTTGAACAACAAATTCCTCACCTACCTGAACTCATGTTGGACAGATCACCAGACGGGAATGGCTATGATTCGTGATATACTGATGTACATGGATCGTGTGTATGTGGGTCAAAACAATCTACCAAGTGTGTACAAGATGGGGATGACAGTGTTTTGTAACTACGTCCTCCGATACTCGGTGATTCGAGATCACCTACAGAAAACGTTATTGGACATGGTTCACCGTGAACGTCGGGGAGAAGTTATTTCCCGATCTCAGATACGTGATGCATGTCAAATGTTCGTTCAGCTAGGTGTTGGCTCGTTGTCTGTTTACCTTGAAGATTTTGAACAACCCTTCCTGGAACAGTCCAGAGATTTCTACCGAGCCGAGAGTGAAAGTTTTCTAAGTGAGAATACGTCAGCTATTCTCTATATCAAAAAGGTTGAACAACGAATCGAAGAGGAGATTAGACGCGCGCATCACTATCTGGACCCTTCTACGAAACCCAAAATTGTGGCAGTCCTTGAAGAGGAATTGATCAGCCGTCACATGGAAACTATTGTGGGAATGGAAAATTCCGGCCTGACTCACATGCTCACTCATGACAGGTTTGAAGATATTGCTGCCATGTACAATGTCCTCAGCCGAGTCGAGGAGGGGCCGAAAATCATGAGCCATTACATCAGTATGTATCTCAGGGAACAAGGACGAAAGATTGTCCAAGAATCAGGAGCATCGTCTTCACAACAGTACATTCAAGATTTGCTACAATTACGTGATCGAGCAAACGATTTATTAGTCCGGGCACTTAATAATCAAACCATATTCCGAAATCAAATCAACTCTGATTTTGAATACTTCATTAATCTGAATACACGTTCACCCGAATTTCTGTCCCTTTTCATTGACGAGAAGTTGAAACGAGGCACCAAGGGTATGGCCGATCAAGACGTCGATGCTGTATTCGACAAGTGTATAGTACTGTTTCGGTATTTGCAAGAAAAAGATGTGTTCGAAGGGTACTACAAAAAACATCTGGCCAAACGATTATTGTTGAGCAAGAGTCAGTCGGACGATCAGGAGAAAATCATGATCTCCAAGCTCATGGCCGAATGCGGTGCGGTGTACACCAGCAAGCTTGAGGGGATGTTTAAAGATATGGCCGTCTCCAAGACACTCATGGATGAATTCAATGCCATGTTGACCTCCACCAACCGTAATCTTGGTCTGGATCTCTACGTGCGCGTTTTGACCACCGGTCTTTGGCCTACACAAAGTGTTAACTGCTGTGTAGCTCTACCGGAAGAGGCAGCAAACGCGTTCGAAGTGTATAGAAAGTAAGAGTTTGTTTTCTATGCAAATTTACAGACTTATTGATTTTGCATGTATTTGCCTAATTTGTGTTTCTGTGTTGCTCACAACAACCTGGGGGTGAGAATTGGATGATCGTTCATGATAAAAAAGCGACATCTCACTAAAGTGCCCTTAGTATTTTGATTGGCATACTTGTCAGTCGGCGTCTTAATAGTCCTTGGATGTTAAGCTACGATTGTCCGCGCAATGAACTTCGCCCAAGATGCAACACTTGCTTTTTTCCGTGGGGATCAAAATCTGGCTTGTGGCAGAGGAAACTTGACTTATTTGGTTGAAACGTCAATTTTACGCTACAACGTAGCTTATAGACGGTTTCTTATTGATCGTTTTTTCTGTTTTCATTGCTTCGGACTGTGACGGCCCAAGCCGTGTGGACGTCGTGCAGCAGTTGCAGCCACCACAATTTTGTCCACTTTCACTAAAAATTTCGATGGCAGAAAATAACGTATTGCGGGCAGCAGCGTCGAATCGTACATCAACTTGCAGGCTGCCTTACTGGTAGGGAACAGATGCCTGGGAATCGAAGACCATAACTCAGACACAGAATTACCGTTGGGTTTTTGACTAGTCTGCTTCTGTGAGCGCCTCCATCTTTTAGTGTATACGATGTCCCCAACTGGGGTATCTACAACTGTTGACGCGACCGACATGGTCCGCAGGACCCAGCCGATTCTCTTCAAATATAAACCATCGTAAAGAGCGCAGTGAGGTCCTCACGAAAGTCGCCTTAAGGCATTTGAGTATACACAGAAGCAGAATGCGGCTAGTCCTGAAAATGTAATCCTCTTTCTGATGGGGACCCATCAGGTGTTTGGGTCGCGTGTTCCTTCGTTTAACCGTTTTCATCATCTGCTGCAGCTGGACACGGCCACGAACGAGTTCGCGTGCATGACGACTTAGCCCACTCCATGAAATTTTGTCGATATATTTGGCTACTTGCAATTCATCTTTAATCCTATTTACTCGGTAGTTTTTGACATATAACTGTATTCTCCTTATTAGATTGGGAGAACTCGTCTAATACATAAATGACTGACTTAGGAAAGGAGAGTAGAAAAAGATCCCATCGTTCGCTTTTGGAAGCCTTTCACCCTCCGTTATTTTTCGACTTCCAACTTGACTCGCCATTCCCATCCAGGCGAAGCCTCTCAAGAGAAATCGGAAAGTGTAGTTTGGTGGACGGCTTAGCGACTCTTCTGTGGAATTCTGTGTGTTTGGCGTTAAGTTTCCTTAAGCCCATAAAAACAGCTCAGTTTTTCCTCAGAAGGGAAAATTCATTGTTTTTTTCTACTATTGTATGTCCTTACTAGTGTTGTTTGTTGCGTTTATAGGCCGTTCATAGCATAGATAAGGCGTGTGCCTTTCAGCGAAGGGAAACTTGCAACGGGACAAGAGGTCCACACAGACAGCCATTCTTGCGGTTACCTCAAGCTGCATTTCTCTTTACAGTCGAACGGTGCCGTATTTACCGTGAAATGCCAGGAAACCTATCAGGAAGGTCAGCTTCCTGAAAGCAACCACTGAGTGCCTGGAATCTACCGAGACTCAGCTCCGCTAGATGTTGACTGGACAGACAACGCCCCCTCAATGTGCAGCGCGTCGCAGCCTCGTACTAAGGGCAGACCGTGTGCGTCAGCATTGGACTAAGTTCAGACAGTGTCTTTCCAATAAATAGCTTGAGATCGTTGTACTTTGGCACTCGCACGCACTCACGCTGTCGCACTCGCTTGTTCGGAATACAGCTGTTGTGTTCCCTTCCGTGAGTTTTTTTTCGGCACCAGACACTGGAGCGGTCAGCAGCAGATACCACAGATTGGCGAATCAGCAGATATAACAAAACCGATTTTTTGAACACCTTACAAACCTAAAATGATCACTTGATTGCAAAGTTGTGTCGTTAGTGGCTCGAATCTTTTTCAGATGGCTCATTTTATCCATGATGTTTAACACGTTTATAGGAACCCATTTCTCTAAGGTCGCCGACTGCGGTGTTCAAACGGATGAGTGTGAACACGGTCCGAGCAAAAACACAACGCTTTCACATCTCAATAACTCATGTCTAACTCAAGAATTTCTTAGCTCACCCTTCAGCTCATGTAGAACGGAAAGGGCTATACAGCTAGCCGAATCCACAGCTTTGGTTTACAGGTTACTTTTTGACCCTATGATCTGCTAGTGTTCATTCGACCACATTAGTCTGTGTTCCTTTGATCAGAACAGTGTTATTCTTTTTGAACATCCCTTCGCAGTTTCTACTTGAGCAAACATAATGGCCGCAAAATCAGCCTTCAGACTAATATGGGTTATGCGGAACTCGCTGCCCTATTTTTTGGACGGGTCTCCAGTTCGGATGGTGTTCAAGTTGGCTCTGCTACTACTGGTGCGGGTGCTAGCACTGCACTGATGGATCCCATAAACCCCTCTTTCCTTTTACGCGGTTCAAGTTCCGGATCTTCAGGACAAGTTAACAGTCAGGGAAGCCAAGGTATGCTTGTCAGTGGTTTGCCAGGAAGTCCTGGAGCACCGGGAACGCTAGAGCCTGCAACGTTCAATACTGGACGCGGGAGTTTCAGGAAATATTTTCTACAGGTTAGTCAGCATAGCTATGACGGAGAATTCGGTTGCTTATGCCCACACAGCGTCATGCTGTTCTGATCGGTGTATGCAAACATCTGATTGTTAAGTGATGCTAGACGGGCCTCGGTCTCCAAAGTTAACTTTCATTTGCACGTCGAGTGGTTATATTTCCTGGTCCCACTTAGACCATTTTTCGTTTGTTCATCTGCTCGGTCTGTTAATGGGTACAACTGTGTTACTAGTTAGTTAAAACCGTAGTATGGGCTATTCATGCAAGCTGGGTTGGTTGCGCCACCAGAAGGACTTCATCAGGTCCACCAATCTAGCTGTTGTTCATGAAAGTTCGTCGAATGCTGAAATTCACGGATCAAAAGTCGCTTAGCTTTAGATTGTTGGAAATGATGAATATATTGGTGTTTATGTGTAACTACCTCAGAATGTCTATTGTGAGCTGGGCCTGGACCCGTTCGCCCTTTTCAACTAATTTCATCGGGGCGTTTTCAAGCATACACTTGTCATGATCTTACGACATTTGAAAATACTAGTGATAACAGTTTAGCCGCGGCACCCTTTCTGTGCTTAGCTGCCATGCGACACGAAGGAAGCACGACGGCTGGGATACTGCTAGGTTGCCCCAGCATAGGCAGGGGCAGTGGAGGTGCTGAGGTTGGGTTCGAATCACGGACCCTCCAGTCAGAAAGTTCGCGCCTTAAACTCTGAGGTATCCTGAGCTCACGGCATTGGAGAGCCAGTGTGAACAATGGCGTTGGAGTCCGTGATACTAATGACGGAGTATCGCGCGCATATCGAATATGCATTAAGTTTCCCTAAGTGTCACCAACGGAATCGGTTCGACTGGATAAATGCTTTGCATCAATCAGTGTTGCCCACCAGAACGAGTACTAGCTTTCGAAGCAGGCCAGCCTTCGTAAGTGCCCATAATATCGACATCTAGTAGTGCACCCAACAAGCAGTATCCTTTGAAATCACTTGTTCTGAAATGGTTCACTGTCCCACCACAAAACTAAATATCGTCTTTAACAATACGGAATTGCATTTTTTACTAATGTGGGAACTCTGAGCGACTTTTACCATACGTACACCACAGTAGGAGCTCCGACTGTATGTGTATCGTTACCTATGAGAGGAAAGTATTTCGAAATCTTGAATATCCTTCAGGCTGAGCCCATAGACGGTCCCTCCACTGCAGGTTATTTGAGGAACATCACGAACAAGATATTTATTCCTAACGCGATTTACCCTGGGGCTTGCACCAGTCTTTTGTACGAGTGCTTTGCTCCCCTACCCGTTCGGATGACCGATGGGCATGTTACTGAAGCTGGGAGTCGAGTACACTTTTCACCAACGAATGTCATAGACCTCTCACTCGTCCAGCTGAGCGTTTCCCTTTGGAATACATATACTCCAGGTACCGAGTAAGGGGCACATTTCTCATCAGCCCAAAGCAGGTTACGTGGTCGCACCCGACCTGTGAACTCAGCCGACCGTTGTTCTGAGAACCATGTACTTATCTTGGAATGCACGTATTATACATTCACGAGGGGAAGAGCTACACTTGATTGATACACCTAACCAAGTGGTGTCCTAACTTGTCACACGAAGCAAGCAGGGAAGAGGCTCTTGATCTCCCAAATAGAAGGAACGCCTTCCAGCTCAACAAATCCATTCAGCTAGTTATCGCACAGAGAGTTTAACGAGCTTAGCTGTTGTTTTATTCAAAAGACTGGACTAGCCTTTCTATCCATTCAGCACTGACTGAATCCAGAGCTGACAGCAGATCAGCGTTAGTGGCCTCTAGTCACTATGCCACTGTACTAGCCTTTATTCGGATGGGCTTTCGGGCTCGTTGAGATTTTAAGCTCAGACGTCGTAAACTTGAATGATACTAAGGATGGGTCTCTAAGAGTTCTGATAGCTCAAGTCGTATTTCAGTAAAACCTGAGTGGCTAAACGCTTTTACGGGTACTTTTAAACTATCCGAAAATGAGTACATAGAACGACTTATCTGATTTCTAGACATGTGGGCTCTAATTCGAATGCGTCTTGGAAGTGTCCTTCGTTCAGTTCGACTAACTTTATTCCTAGATTGTGCGTGACATATTCGGTGACTACGGTACTGCTGAACTCATGAGCCCCTACTCTCTTTGGCACACTTGTACACTCACGTTAAATAACCAATGTGTAGCATTGCTTAGCATGGAACTTACATGGATCCCGGAATGTAAATAAAATCAAGCATCATAGTTTTCAAAGGAATGCCACTCATAAATTTCCTGAAAACTCCCCTGCAACCCTCGACCTGTTTCGCCCTTCTTGGGGCTCATCAGGTAGGTGCAGTCCCCGAGTTTTCGTCAACCTTATGTTCTGCTTGAACCTAAATTGTGCGGAATTCGCGAACTACACTCATTTGCTCTCCAGCTTGGTTTTAAAGATTCGACTGACATCCAGCTGAGTCTCGTCTATGGTATTTGCTGCACAAAGACTACCTCATGTTGGTGCAATATTTGAAATATCGCAGTGCATTTTCTTGAAGGAAACCATCCATAGGGTTACTGAAGTCTCCTTGACAACCCACGATCGGTTTAAGAAGGGACGACGACGGATCTGGACGCACTTATAATGTGAAGACCATTTTCCAAACCAGCTTCGCTAACTTTAGCGATACATTGAAGACTCCACTGTTCCTCATGTGGGTAGCTCACAGCTTTCTTAGTCCTGTATTCCTTGACCATAAATTCCAGCACAGCTGCTTGCTAATCAGAGCTCGTTAATCAGTGTTATTAGTATGTAAAGATACTAAGAGTAGTCAACAAAAAATGGCAGCATTTCTGGTCAAGGACGATGGCCGTGTATCCATTCAATATATGGCTTTCGTGGCCGGTCCGCCATAACCACAGACATTCAGACGTGTTTACTGAGTCGATGTAGAAGCTTAATACCGGATACCAGCGTCCCACCAGTGGTAATCGTCATATGGAATCGTCTTCCTGCTATAGTACCTTTGCTATGCCAACTGAATGAGACACGAGAGCTGGGATACTGCCAGGTTTTCCAAGCCTAGACAGGAGCAGCGCGATCCTGAGGTTGGGTTCGACCCAAGAACCTTCCGGTCCATAAGCTGGAACCTTAACCACTTGGTTGTTTCGAACACTATCAATGGCAGTGCAGCAATCGTGCATACCAAACCCTTTCGCCCTGTTATTATGAATGATGTAACCCCAAAAGGTAACCGAATTCGTCACGGATTTCAAGGAAACTGTTCTCCATGTTGCTTTTTTAACGAGTAATTTCGCATGACTGTCCCTGCCGGAACCAGAGCTGCACCAAGTGCAGTCGAAAACACCCTGAAGTATAATGCTATAAAAGTAACCTCAAAGGCTAATGCAAGTAATCACTGTACAGGAGAGCATATTCGGGCTCTGTGACACAAACGTTCCGGATGAATTCACCTGACCGACTCTGTGTTCCACTCTGCCTCGATCGTACGTTTCTTTATATTCAACTCGAAACGGGTTCTGAACGCACTCAGATTTCAGAACGAACCTCGAGCGTGATTTGATGGGCACAAGTTTAGCCCAGAAAGGGTACAGTTCGCAATGCTTTGAGTGTAAACCCTAAGTTGACAGAGACCCTGGCCTATTCTGTGACCCTCAGTGGGATCCAAATTAATGGCGTTTGCTACCTCACCAACTACACAGGGCCCAATCCCCCAGACCTAGATTTATTTTGTGTCCCCATTCTTGGAGCGTTGTGTCGATACTCTTTGTAACAGAGCGGCCGTATATGGTAATACGTTCTCAGAAGCACCATATCCTATTATTTCGTTTGAACTGGAGGCCAGTCGGAGCACATCATACAGAATGAGTACGCTGCCCACGACACCTAACACAGGTAGCCTTCTCATCCATATACTCTGACAGTTTACCGACAACCAACAGCCCTGCGCTTTATTTCTTCACTCTTCAGTTCACAATCTCAGATAGAATACCCTACTGTTAGCCACACACGCTTCCTACCGAGAGCCAAGGAACTGGGCATCAGAAAAGGTACAGGGGCAGTTCCGTGTTTGTTCAAGATCACTTCAGGTGGGAAGTGCGGTAACCATCTGGTGCAACACCATGCAGATGTAGTAATGCATTCGGTGAGTCAAGTATCAGAGGTGATCACATCACGAGGACCAACTTGGAGCAGCGGGCGGCGGAATCATCAGAGTCCGAGGTCTCAGACAACACTGGACAACCTCAGCATAGCCCCCGAGGCCTAGGGGGCGTCCAGACGTACCTCAAACGCATTACAAACATACCCTTTCATTGTTCGACAGACGATAGCTCTCTCTCGAACTTTCACGTGTTCATTTGTAGGTGCGATCGGATGAACAGCAACATCAAGGTGTGATGTACGGAGAGTAGCCTACTGCAATAAGTGAGAATCATTTCGACCAGGCATCTGGAGCGAACTAGCGACGGACCTGGAATAGGCACACTGATTACTCAACACATCGGCCAATCAGGATCGAGCTTTTTTTAGCTCGATGCATTCTACGCTGACTAGCTCCATAAAAGAGGCACACTGATTACCCAACACATCGGCCAATCAGGATCGATGCATTCTACGCTGACTAGCTCCATAAATACCGTTGTTTTCAATGTTCTCCATCATGATCTGTCATGGCTAGCGTGCCTTTCGGTGTGCCGTAGTGGGTAGAACACCAAGTGGGGAATAAGTACGGGGTTACCCGATCACAAGGTGGTTAGCGAAAGTTTGATTTTTATCCGTCCTAACATAATCGAGGGATGTGGCTGATGATTGGTTTAATTGTACACCCATTATTGATTTCCCTTTGGCATGTTTTCGGTTCGCAAGAGTTATTAGACAACATCCCTCTTAAAAGAAGAAAGCATTTGGCCTTTCCACGGGGAAGAGTGTTTTCCGGATTGTGGGCAAAAAATGAAGTTTTGAACTCTCCAGGCAAGTAGCCTTGTGTTTTCCGGATTGTAGGCAAAAAGCGAAGTTTTGAACTCTCCAGGCAAGTAGCCTCATTGGCTAACACTGCGTAAACTTTCTTTGTTTTTCTGGTAGCTTCTTATTTTCATGAAACAGTGCGACTGTGGCTGCGAAGCACTGATGTTGCTATTGTTTACGGTAATCACAACCAGAACCTGTCATTTTGATTTCTCAGGAGCCAAGTTTCACTCAGCATGACTAAACTGAGCCTCCGGGTAATAGGCACCACAACATACACATGTAGGGGGTCTCCACTAGGAACGCTCCTAACAGAATTTAACTGAATCACCAAAAGTTTATCCGGCATCGAGAAAATAAAAAAAATGCTCGGAAACGCCTACGTAACTTCGTAAACTGCTCCATTTATGTATCGGTTACCTCTGCTAATATTTACCCAGGTAAGTTCCCTTAATTCGATTTACTAACTACGCTTCCATTCTTTTGGATTTCAACTTTCGCAACACAATGCTCTGCTCAGATAACTCCGCAGTGTCCGATCCCTCCGATTTCGCACACTTGTTTCTTCTTCTTCAGGTGTCCACGTACCAGATGGAAATTCTAATGAAATTCAATCGACGTAGTCGTTACACTTTCGCGGAATTAAGTAGTGAAACGAACATTCCTGAACGGGAACTCAAACGAAGTCTGATGGCCTTGGCGCTTGGAAGATCGAACCAGCGGATCCTTTGCAAAGAACCGAAAACCAGAGAAATTGAACCCAATGATGTGTTCTATGTGAATGATTCGTTCGTCTCCAAACATTTCAAAGTCAAGGTACATGTGTCCGTGTCGGCGGTCTCGCTGTAGACGTTGTGTATCGTTTTTCAGGTTGTTAGCTCCAATGGCACGTTTTCCGAACTAGGGACACTATGAATCTTTAAGTTACGGGTTACTGGTCACGAGGATTAAAGTAGCTTGGATGGGGCTGCGAGTTCTAATGCGCTTTGTTCGACATCATTTGCTGATATTGACGAATGGCCATACCTTCAGGGATAGTACCTATCTGTCAACACCGGGTGTTTCTGTATCCGGTAAGAACCACTTAATATCATGTGTCCATATTCTTGACGGAATACTGCAAGTAAGGTTGCTGAACTCCTTTCGACTGTCCAAGACTGATTCCGCCCTTCTTAAGTCTTATCAGGTAGGCGCAGTCATGTGCCTGTTGCTTTGGCCAGTCTGGCCAAGGATACTTCTGAATGAAATATGGTTCTAAACTCACTCCGAATGCAAAGCTTTTTTCTCTTCCTGCATACACCTATTAAACTGCCTGATAATGCAGCACTCAGAAGACTATGATGCTTTAGTTGTTGTGATGACAAAAAGATATACCTTGTACCTCATCGCAAAACTTCTAGACAGTCGCCTAATACTACTACTACTAAAAGTAATAATAATCTTTCAGCTGCAACACTTTCGATGCGTAGCTTCCACGTCACCCGAAGGTACTGCCAGGCGTGGACAAGAGCAGTCGAGATGCCGGGGTTCGCTTCCTACCAAGGAGCTTCCAGTTTGTAGGTTCGCGTCTTAACCATCGAGTCATCTCAAGCAAAGTCATCTTTCATCCTTTTTATGCGTGTTTAGGTCCTCCGTAATGGTTACCACTGGACTCTAATCCATTGACATCATCAAGTTGGTCGCGGAAATCCAATGGTCTCCACTGAATTAAACGGAGAAATCGACCATCGTGCTTCGTGGTCCCGGTGGATCTGTAATTCAAGTGACTGAATTCCGTAAATATCTGGACTTTAGTTTTTGAGAGCAGAATTCGGTACACATCCTTTCAGGTGTTGTACGTTGGCGAGGCTGTTACACCAAAATGATTTGTGAGTCCATTTGGGCGCCGTTCAAATGAAGGAGTTTCTCTGTGTGAGATGACATTGTTGGCCTTATTTGAGAAAGACTGTCGTTTGAAATGGAAAGAACTCATTTCTCCGAAAGACTGTTATGAGAGTTCCGATACTGGGATACACTACTTTCCGGTAAAAATATTGCCTGTGATAAAAATGTATGGCTTAGGTGAAGCCATAAATAAGCCAGGGGAGTAGACTCGCTTTATACAGATCACGTGTGTCAGGGTAACTTCCCAATTTGAAGACTCCTTTTGGGCTCGATCACCATTGGTCCATTGCCAGTAATAAATTAATGGTTTAATGACGTTTGCAAAGCTGCATACCTCTAGGGCGAAAATGTCAGAAGACGTAGACAGGAGGGGTGCCTGTCTAAAAGGGGAAATGGCGCTTCTGGGGAGCTAATAATCAAGTCAACCGGACTATGCTTGGAACCCATCACAAAGGTATCGTTCCGGAAACTCTATAAACAGTTGATGGATTTGTTGCTGGGCCAGTCTCCGGTTCCGCTACAGAAGCTTCATCAGTCTTCAAGGTGAACGAAGGACNGCAGGATCTCTCTCAACTACCATACTAGATCAACGTTGAATAGGGATCAAGAGTTCGTTACTGCGTCTATGAGTGATTGAATCTTACAGCCACCAGACTTAAGGAGGAGGATTTAACATAAATTTTGTTCGTCCTTCTGATTCACGGAGTTTTAGCTGGTGATTTCGTCTGGGCGTCCTTGACATATTCTGTTCTGTGTGCGTTAGTAACTGCTACGACAGCTTGGTTAAAGCAGAGAGAGGTCATGTTATTTTAAGACAGCCCAGATTGCGTAACTCAGGTTTGAGCCACCTCGCCTGGTGGCCTCTCTCTACTGGTAATCCACCCGGTTGTGAATATTGCACCAACACAGAGCGCAAAGTGTTCCTATTTTTGGACTTCACGCTAAACACTGTGTTAGACGTATTTAATCGTGTTCGGATGACTTCAGGTGTTCATGCTTCATGTGGAATAACAGTTGTCCCGATCCAATCCCTATGAGATGTAGGTATTGGTGGCCACAATCATTCTAACCTGATCAGGCTAGCAGGATATCCTGATGCTGGAGGTTTGTTTTCCATTTCAATTTGCCCTACCAGTCGACAAACTTCTGTACGTGGAGCTCTGAACGATATAATAATGAGGCACTACTACCGAATATTTCTTTGGAATGGGTCGATAACTAACCCGAGTCGCCACTAGGTTTCTAGAAGACAGCAGTTTTCGGTTTCTCGCCATCCCTATGTCTCATGTAGTTAAAAAAATGATGTGTATAGATGTAGGGATTCAAGTTATTAAGATAATAAAGTTTATCAGGGTCAAATCCTCCAGCCCACACCAAATAATAAGAACCTTTAAATGACATTTAACACTCTGGTTGAGCAGGTTGAAAGAGGTCTCGGTCATTAGTTATCCAGCTGCCTTAAATTTCGGTTAATCGGACAACCTGCCCGTTTGTCCTGCTGTAGATTGTGTCAAAATCGAAACGTTGCCCAGCTGTACATCTGCCGCATGCTACCAAACCTCTTCTAAAATGAAAACCAACATTTCCATGTCGGCAGATCCCTAAAGAGTCCGCTGTTGGCTGCTAGTGTTCATAAATAACCCCCACATGACTGTATGAACACCTGGATGTGGCTCTATATTCGTGCCCTTCGTGATCCCAACGGTTGTATCAGCGGCTTTGAAGTTTGTGATTTCAAGCTGGTACAGTGAACATTCACACAAAATTGCGATTTCCAAAAGAGCAGCCGAACTAACTGTAAACTTAGACAACGTATCTTAATGTCGGTTCGGCTGCCTCGGTCAAATCGGGAGACGAAATTTTAGCGAGGTATGGAGTTTTTGATGCACATAGATAGGACTACAGTCCGGAGCACAGTAGCCCACCCTCAGAGACAGATAATCCCTGGCCTCTCCTGAGGATAAATCCTGTTTAGCGAGAGATTTGACGCTTTGGTTGGCGTGGAGCGCTCTTGGCAATTTGGAATGCGGGCTCTTAGTTAGACGCATTACAGCACATTCTATCTCACAGCGAGGTCCACGGGCTAGCTGTATTGCATTATTGCCATCCATTCCGATGCCTGTGAAAAGCATGACAGAACTGCATTGTGCACCGTAATCCCGGAGTTTACAAAAGAAGTGGAAGTTGTTTAATCGACACAATGATCTTCTTTAAGTGTGCACAATTTGAACGCTGCAGTGGTATACCAAAGTCATCGTAGGCTATCAGTTCTATCTTTAAGCTTAGGTTATGGAAGCAACTCTATTAAGTTTTTTTTACCATCAAACATCATTCGATTGCAACGTTTTCGTTGTTTCAGGTCCAAAGCATTACTGTAAAGGAGAACGAACCGGAGCGGCAAGAAATACACACACGTGTTGATGAGAATCGACGCTACGTGATTGAGGCGACGATTGTCAGAGTGATGAAAGCTCGCAAGACCTTGGGACATGGTCAACTGGTCGTTGAGGTAATTGAACAACTGAAGTCGCGCTTTGTTCCCACTCCGGTGCTGATCAAACAACGGATTGAATCACTTATCGAGAGGGAATTCCTTGCGCGCATGGAAGACGATCGTCGTGTGTACAAGTATTTGGCCTAGGCTGTGGAACAGACTTCTTTCTCCACAGCCGTACAGTTGCCTGTTTCTTTCATATCCCACATTCCCAAGTTTTCTCCACCCCCTGAAACAGAATATTTTGGCCTTTGAATTTCAAACCCAACTAGTTATTTCAATTGGTACAGTGGATCTCGACGCCATAGGCCTCAGAACGAAGTTAGTCCCACTGGTAACCGAGACTGGATGAGGCGGTTTCTGGTTGCGTACTGGCAGACAGCCAGACCTGTGCATCACGCAGATTTCGTTCCGCACTTTCCTGATATAACCCTCATTCCTCAGCTCAGTGCAGACAAACCACCCCCTTCCCAATACGTTGCGTGATCTTTTGTGTGCCATTGACAGGAGTTACAAAGCCATGTCACTTCCAGTCACCCGGCTTATCTACCCTACCTCCATTCAGTTCAACCCTGCTTTGAGTGCTGTTGTTGTAGCCCTTCACTTGCTATCCCTTAGTTGTGTGTCTGATTGATCTGCACACCATAACTTTACCGGACCCAATCCGCTCGATTTTACATTCTCCTGTGTACATACTTCTTGTTCGATCGTCTTCGCTTATGGCCTCATACAGCTTCTGTGAACTCTGCTGTTGTAGAGAAAGCTTCCTGTTTAAAGCCATTCTACACACATCTCCCCAACTCCGCGTGAGATGATCTATCACACCGACACAAATCACAATTGACCAACTGTAGTCTCTTTCCAATTCCCTCCTGCGTTCTAGTTTTCACCACAGCATATCAGAGAGATGATGCGTTCGCCACAAACTGAATCACAATTGCCAACTGTAGTCTCTTTCCAATTCCCTCTTGCGTTCTAGTTTTCACCACAGCATATCAGAGAGATGATGCGTTCGCCACAAACTGAGCATTTGGCTGTGCCACCCCTGCATCCCGTCTCTTCTTACCGGCCAACTACACACTCAGTCCACTCGTCCTCATCCATTGCCCACCGTATCTTTTGTCCTTCTTGTTAATTTGCATTAACTGTACACATTGTGGCGGTATGAACCTGTCTATCCAACTGGGACGCTTTACTTTTTCCCTTTTTGTTGATGAACAAGCATTTTTGCCCCTCTTCATTTCACAGCGCTCCAATGTTATTACCTTTGGCTAGTGGGAGTTGGCGTATGATCTACTGACATTGTGTGCTTTGCGGCTATTTGTCTTGGGAAAGAAATCCCCGCAGGGGTCAGGGTCGATGAAAAGAGTCACTGTGTGTGCTGGGTGATTAGGTTGGACAAATTACTCCTCACAGAAGACCGTACTTGGACGGTTCCTTGTGGCTCTGGGAGGGTCCTTTCAGAGGCGTACAACTATAACTTCAAGTGTATCTGAATTTAGCTTTCAGCAGAGGTCATCGGAATACGGCGTTGGATTTTTTAAATATTAAGAACTCGAACGACGTTAGGGAAGCCGATTCCACATTTTTATTTACTTGAAGTTTGCAAATGCTTTATTGATTCCCAGGATAGTCATTCGAATGGATTTTTGGTCGTGTAAATAGAAATATCGAATGGATATCACCGGTAGTGACGATTGCCTGATACCGATGTTATACTCGGCTGTTCGTGCAAATGTACTTGTGAAAACCAAATTGATATGTAGATGAGTGTTTTTGTCGAAACCTATATTTTTGATTCGCGATGAAAATCAATGAGTGGAGTTCGAGTGTCCAAAAATGTCAGAATCCGAGGCATCTCGTTGGCCCAGTAGACTGATGATAATCAATATAGTCGAAAGAATGCGGTAAAACAACAATTTGGATAAATTTTTTGCTACACAGTAGAGGGTAAGCCAGTTATTGCCTGCATGTTCTCGTTACGACAGCGCCGCTCGTCCCTCAGTCATGGAATCCACACATGGTCATGTTTTGACTGATTACTCAAGTGATGCCTTTTCAGATGGGAGTTTCATGCATCGTATTATTCTTGCTCTGATTATTGATAGCGTCAGAATATTTGAGAGCGCTAATGGAGGTTTCGTCCGAAAAGTGAGGCCAATCTATGCCTGTAAACCGAGAATCACTGTACAGCTGTTTCATTCTCATTGGAAATCTCTGGAGTTTCGTGAGATGCGCGCTGCTGACTATTCTCACTGAAAAAGAAACAGCTGTACAGCGCGTGTCGGCTTTTCAGCATAGGTGGACTTCACTTACAAGAAAAAGTATCCATTAAACCCCCGAATCTCATCTTTTTAATGGTTACTACCTCTTTTATCGTGCATTGTGCAAGACAGTTGTATCAATAGCGCCACTCGTCCCTCAGTCATGGAATCCACACACCACCATGGTAAGAAAGGTAGGAGCTTCAACAGGAATCTCCGCAATATCATCGAATGCTGAATCGTTCCGTTGAAGATATCAGTACTGATGTTCTCCAACGGGGCTAGCTCGATGGACAGTAGTGCCCAATGGGGCGATTTATCAATTTACTGTCAAATGTTATCTGCAGTTCGGTCGAGAAACAGCATGACTATGTCGAAATTAGCTTCACTTTGACGTCAGTATTTGGAAGATGGAGCAGTTATTCACAAATATACAAATCGGTTGACTGATTTGATGTGTAGTCTTGCAGATCCAATCGTACTGAGAGGCGATTTACAATTCGCAACATAATTGGAAGACGAATTCTAATTTTCTTATCAATCCATCGTGTCCCGTAATGCATTATGGGAGTACTATACAGAAACCGAGTCCATCCATTGTTTCTTACGTCGACGTGGCTGTTGACAATGTAGCAAGTTATGTTGAATGTCTTGATGTGTCAACGACAGGCAATCAACAAGTAGTTCGTGATTCATTCTATTGAATACATCGGTAATAGTTGCACTATCTTTAGTGACGAGTAATAAACTAAGACTTGATGCAGAGGAAGCGCTTGATTTAAGTCTCCTGCTAAAACCAAACTAGTGCTCAAATGAATGTATTTTGCGAATTTGGTAGTTACATTTTTTGGCAGGTACCCGATTGTCACCTCTTCCATCTGGCCGAGATCATGCCACCTTCAGTGGCAACCTGTGCAGTCTTATCACGAAGCTCCGATCACTTTTACATTAGTTTCAGCGTGGCAGTGACCGTAGCCTGTGCGTAATCTCATAAGATCTCGTTGAAACATCATTCTGGCTGTCTACACCGTCAGCCTGTCCTATTGGGCTGATCGCGGCCAAGGAATATGATCCAACAGGCATCCTGCAACAACTCAGTGTAGTCAACGTCCAGTTGTAGCCATTACCCACAACTCGGTTGCGCAGTCACTGGTGAACCTGAGAAATCTCACTGATAATGTAAAGCTTAGTGTTGTGGTGCGGTTACCGTCTCGAAATTGTGTGCGAACCTATGTAGGTGGTGACGGGTCAGACCTGATTCGGATAGAATGGATAGATGAAATGAAAGTAATTAGTAAACGCTCGCCATATATATTGTTTTTGATGGTAGGATTTGGTACGTCACACCGGGTCCGGTAATTCCCGGGGTGTACTTCGTCTAATAGAAAGGGCTTTTGTGTACCGCATGGCCATTCCTTGAAATGTTTTGTCAAAAGGTTGTCAAGGTCCTTATATATAGAAGCTACAGCCCTTATTGTTTGAGTCTCTTTGCCCTAGCCTTGCGTTTATTCCACTATGAACTGACAAAATGTGGACAGGTCGATCTACAGAACACTCTGGTGTACTTGTTATCCTGGCTTATAAAACTGTTAATGTACCACGGAGAAATTCAAGCTCCACAATGCGTTTAGGTATGCCTTAATGCACAGAGTCGTTGGATAGCGATCGATGCGTTCCGACGTAGCTTTTAGTATGTTTCAATTGCATAACTTCATGTATCAGTGCATTCGATTGTCTATTCGCTTCTGTCCTCCGGCGCCACTGTCTGCGTAATGCTGATAGATAAAAACTTCACTGGAAAGTCCCAAGAACAGCTGAAAGATCGAGTTCTTAGTGAATCAGGGCAATCCCTCCAAAAGCGAATCAGATAGATCCCTATATATTTGTTATTTGACAAGCGTAAGTAAAATTATTCCAATGTTCTGATCAGGTTGGAGAGAATGAGAATTGGAGTTTATGGTGATGATGTAGTGGAATTATATTGCTCGAGATAAGGCATTTTGCATCCATTGTTCCACAAAGGAAGTGAAAGCACTGCGTCTGTTCATCGACTGTGGCATGCTTTGTTGACTAAGTGCACAAGATTTTTCGTTGTTCTGCTATCTATTCGTTCAAGAGCCTTCGAGGCAGACAGCACTGAATCATTTAAACGCACTACTTGAACCGAAACATGTAGACAACCCTCAAAGCTACCAGTATCATGTACCTTAATATGGCCGGTGATTCTAGATCAAGATAAAGTAGAACCGGGCTATTTCGTTCAACCGGTATATCCTCCCGTCGGTTACGCACTGTCACAGCACACCCGTAACTATACATCGAACAAGGCAACCAAAAATGCAGAACATTTGGTTTGCACTATTCGGAATCCGCGACAGTTGACCTTCGAGAACACCAAACCTCGTGAAAGAGCATGATAGCTAGATTCGGGATCTCGTTTGGTGATGGGATTATCTGGTGCAAAGAGCTAGTAGAAGGTCCAGTCCATAGGTTCGGTCCCCGATACGGGGCGGCAGCGGCTCACATCTGAGGCGTGCGGTAGGTATGAGGCAAGTACAGGAAACCATGGTGAAATTGCAGGATCTTTGAGCAGAGGAACTACCTTTCAGTAAAACATTAAGTGGATTCCTTGGTTCGAGTAACACAACAATATATACAGTGAAACTTCCGAATCCCGGGTGAATGTTATAACAGCCAACAAAAATAACCGCGAATCGGCTGTAAAAATTAAACAAAATCAAATAACTTACAGGAACTGAGTGATATGGAAAGCCGGATCTGTCCTTTTGCATCCGACGGTGACATTTGCACATAAATGTCACTGTTTAATTCTTTGGCCAACTCATCCGAAAATTCCACTCAGCGACCGTTTGACCAGGTGCATCAGAGTACGCATCAGCTGCTTCGAAATGCATCGGGTGATCGGGTTAAACCAGAACTACCTACAATACAGGAGTAATGGATTCCTCTGAATCACCTTACTCCTCATCTCATCGATCAACTCAATCCATTCACGTGTGACCCAGCCAAGAGATGCGGGAAGGAGTTTGACGGAGTTTTTTTAAAACTACCCGTGGTTTGGACTGGAAAGTGGCCTGTTCTGGCTCTTAGAGCCTGATTATTAGCCTCAAGATGTCTCTTTTGAGGGTCACCTCTTCAGACGAAATCTCCAAGATTACCAGTCTAACTTAGTTGCCAGGCAAGTGGTCAAGTTACCAAGCCAAGGCACAGTCGGTGCGAAACCCCATAAACCAATTTTTTGGTGGGGTTTCACTCGCCACTGGCCGTACGCGAAGTTCAACTTAACTGGCTAGTGGACCCCCTCCCAACGCCCAAAGCTAATTCTGTTCCACCACCAGTCGATGCATTTGGCGACTCTTGCAACCTCGTTGTGAATACCACATAGATCACGCCACCTGATCTCACTCTTTCCATCTTGGTGCTCTCACGTGCAACCTCTTGTTTTGGTGTACGCGCGAGCAGTAGCTACTAAAATTGCGCATGCACAAAGTTTACCACAGTGTGTGAAACCAGGATGCGAGCGCGTATGCTAGCGGATACATCTTAATGTTTTGGATTCTGTCAGCGACCAGTAATAAATTTAACAACATCAAATAGCCAACTGCAATTTGAATAAAAAAATCGCTTTTTGACTTCCCAATAGGAAAGATTGTTTCCGTTCACTGACTGGTCATTTTAAGTTCGAAAATCCGAAGGTTTGCATTTAATATGATAAAAACTCGGTGGAGCTCAAGCGAGGATATTTCTCAGCCCATTCTAGGGATTATTAAAACGGGCTCGTCTGAGCTTACACTAAGAATTTCCATGAGAAGTCATACAGGAGTAAGGTGTTGATTCAGCGCAACTTGCACTGATGCCTTGCGGCAGTGTTTGTTTCAGTCGTGTTTCTCAATAACTCGCTTGAAGTCGCAACTCAAACTGACCCGGTGTGCTTAAGAAACAGAGTCATAGTAACTTGTAGGTCTAGATACGAGACAAAAACAGTACCGTGGTGAGATAAATATGGATACGATATAAGCACGACACCACGTCTAGCTTTATAGAACCCAATCTTTTTATGCCATCTTGGTCGAGAATGACACTAACGCTGCTGTACTAGAAGCCACTAGAAGCCGTTCAAAAATTCTTTCAGTTCTTGCGAAATGTTTTCTCAACTTAAGACACCTAAACTTCTACACAAGTATGCAGGTCAGAGTGAATCCCGGTAGATCAAAGTACTTAAAGTCGGTGTTCGAATGTCTAAATCGGTGAGACATTCTCAACCCCAATTACAACGAGAACCTGAGAAGTATTTCCGATGAAAATATGGTTGCACGTAAGCGACTACGACATTCACACCGACGTTTTGGTAGATAAAGGTTTTGACAATAGCACAATTCCGTCAGCAAGAAACAGTATGTTTACAAACACCTAGAAACCAGCGTAGTAGCTGAAAATGAGACTGAGTAGTGTCTCGGACGGAAGTCTTAGTGCTCTAGTTGCAACGTAATTAACCTGATTATCAGGAGGTGACAAGTATGATCTAGTGATTGACCGCTACAAATACTCCCTCCCTAGCTAGGAGAAAAATAGGTATTGATAAAATAGTAGGTGTTATTGACATGTGAAGAAACGCTGCGCCCAGTGTGTGTCTGCCAGAGCGAGTGACGCACTGAGTATCTACATTAATGACAGACGAGACAGGTGGAGACGTATAAGAATGCATATAAGAATGTATTACTAATCAGAGTGTATAAAGTCGATTTAGGAGTATTGGATTCCATCAGATCAGTTTGTAGGGCGATCAATAAATACGGTAATAGGTTTATCAAGTACTTGGATAATGAGGTGTTTTTCGAAACGGGAAAGCGGACCATTCTATGGAAGTTGTAAAAACGCCTCAATGCAGTCGCAACTCATGATCAGAGAGGAACAAGTTTCAAGGTCTGTGCACTATAAAATAATTGGTTTGGTTGTCGGTCATTAATAATAGCGCAGTTGAGACATGTCAGTCGTTAAATGGGCTATGTAATTGACAGGATCGGTGGAAGTTTGAGAGTCTGAAATCAAAGTTGGTATGGGATACAGCGGAGAGTCGTGTCAAAAACTAATTCTGCTGGTGAACAGTGCATGGAAGAGCGCAACATTGCGCGCAAATGTCCAAGTATCAAGGTTAATTGATCTGGCAAGTGAAGTGTGCCTTTACGTGTCGATGAACCCGTTTGACTAGGCCGTTTGTTTGAGGGTGATATGCGGTTGCTCGAATGCGTTTGCATCCGAGTAATTCGGTGGGACGTTGGAACAGTTGTTTCAAACTGAGATCCACGATCAGTAGTTATGCCAGAAGGTACCCCAAAAGTGGAGATCCATTCGTAGATGAATACTTAAGCAATCGTCTCTGCAGACGTGTCAGGTGTGAGAAGGGCTTGAAGAGATCGTGTAAAGTGGTCGATACATGTCAGAGGATAGGAGTATCCGTTGGATATTGGGATAGTACCAACAATATCGAGGTGAACATGGTAGAATCAGCAGTCTGGGTTGAGAAAGGTACCGATGGGTGAGTGAGTATGACGATTCGCCTTTGAACGTTGATATGAAATACACGTTTTTGCCAGTGGACCTATGTCGTTGTTCATATTCGACCGTACGAAAAGTTGGAAAATGAGTTTGACCGTTGGGCGTACACCAAGCTGTGAAACGCTATGCAGAGCGTTGGAAACAAGCCAGTCAATGGCGCATGGAACGACAAGTTTTGGAATGGGTGTGTAGAAATCGAAGCTGATCGTAACTGCAATAGCTATTTCCCCTAGAGAGTGAATGCAACCGAGAATGTGAACGCGAACGCAAATGTGGACGGCGATTCGGATGGGGTCGAGATAAGTGAATAGCTGAAATCTGGCTAGCTTAAATGTTGAGACAATTATGAAGTACAGATACGAAATCTGGTGTTGAAAAAATTGGATGACGAGATTGCGTCTAACCAAAATGGTAACGACTTACAAGCGTCAATTCCTAGTCGAGTTCACCAGTTGTTAATGGTCTGATGTAAAATAATTTTAGTAATCAGGTATTCCACCAGGTGAAGATTGGACACAAAAGCTGGTGTATCTACGGAAGAAATACCAGATGAACAAGAGTGAATTTCCAGCATCTTATCCGCTATGCTGGCAAGTTCAGCAGATTGAACGCTTTCTGAACTGCAAAAAGTGGAATAAGCCAAAAAGTAGCCTATCGTTTGAGGACAACTTTTGAGAGCTACACGTGTTCTGTAGTTGTTCGGGGAGACTTGTGGAGCTTGGATGACTTCCTGTCCTGTGAACTTGTATGTGTGGTGGACCGAGTATGCAATCTGAAGAGAGGGGTATCCACTCTTGTTTGATAGTTGCACGAACATGAATACACCTTGACCTGATGTGGTTGAAGTTCGTGTGACACGTGATGCAGGTAGTAGCCATATGAACAAAATGAATGGGAAACTGTAGTGTACATGTTGCCGGTCAATGTTGCAAGTGGGACGGGAATCGTTACGTGAGTTGGATGTTTCTGACGCATGGTCTAGTGAGCGACCGCTACAGAAGTACAGTAATGCCTACCTTGCATTTGTGGGTAGGGCAACTCAAACCGGCATTCGGATAAACTCGGCCAGCCTCAGTTAATTGCAAATACCCACAATGATGAGTATCCAATAGGCCTCGAATAAAATCATCCTTTACGAATTGAGGGGCCTCCCTTCCTGTCCCTTGAGATCAGAAGTGAAACTGATGGGTCCTGATAAAACATCTCCCCACACCCCAACAAAGGCCATCATCAATATCTACCTGGTGCAAAACACCATTCAAACAAAGACCAGGATGTTAAATTTACCGACTTGGTTTTCATCTACTGTTACACATACTGGGTGACCGAGCGGTGAGTAGAGGGACGCAGTTCCACTAGATGACCTGCGGCCTTCATCTTTGTTGTAGTCTTTACAACTTCCTGCTTTAGTGATCACTAACCACTTGTGGTTAGTCAACTGTGAGTTCTTCGAAAGCTTAGATCCCTCATATAAAGAGCCAGCAATCGGAAGGCATCATCTTCGCTAAGGCCTTGAAGGCGAGCCTCAGTGAGAAAACAGACTTATCACCTTCTGTTGCTCTGGGAAGGCTAACTGAAAAGATGCGGTAGAAGTGATTCCCTGTAAATATATAAGTCCTTACGAAGGGACAGTTGTGTGTTTGACCCAACCGGAATTGCTGTCTTCCCATGGTTGGTTCTGGATTGAAGTTCACTATTGAGATATGCCTCACACGCCAAACAAAACAGTCTCTCATGAAGTTTGAGCTCTTCCGTGAATAGTCCCTACGGATTTGCACAGCTGCAATTACACAACCACAACTTTGGGGCCTGGAGATCGCTGTATGATATGAACCTTGGTTAGGTTGTTCTTTCGTGACACCACAACAAACAATTTAATGTCAAACTCCTTCAAACACGGTGGCAAAGACTTGGACAGCCTTGATAGTAGAGTTGTCCCTGAATAGAAAGAAAGCAGAGTGAAACTATCTAAAAAGTAGTCTTGTAATAATTTGGATCCAAAAAGAAGTCTTCAGTATGATTCCTCCTGGTGTTTGTAAACTGACGGATCTCTAACTAAATTTACCTTACTCTTTTTCGAGATGTTAAAGGTGCTCTACATAAGGAGGTTTAAGGTTCTGTTTAAGTTGCCGTAAAAGACGTCATCATCATTGGCGGCTTAGCACCAATGTTGTGCGCTGAAGTTTCGCTGCCAAACAAGAATAATTTATTAGGAGGACTAATTATGAATGAAGGAATAAAAGTGGATGAGGAAGAAACCCTACTAGACTCCTGTCCAGATACATGTTTCCCTAAACGTTGATTCAGATAATCTGGACAAATAGCGACAACAACGAAAATAAAACTTATTGTCAGACGCATATTATAGCAAGTCCAGTCAAAAAAATCATTTGGGTCCAATCCTGGAAAGTGAATAGCCCCGTCCTAGTCGCTTTCATAAACTTCTGCCAGGTCACAGGCTGGCCATATCTGTGTTCGCTCCAGCCTGAATTTGGCAGAAAAACCAATATTATTTTCGCAGACGATGTCTCAGCATGGCCAGAGCATCATTGCTTTTTGTGCTGGACACACTATTTGAAGTTACCGCTACACAACCGAACATTTATTTTCTAATTGTCCAGTCGCGGATGCGTTGGTACCATCCTAAACCAGATGTAATTCTGAGACAACGGTTATCGAAGACCTGAAGATTTCTCGGTTCCGCTGCTAGCAGAGGCCACAACAAAAAACACTTATAATATGCTGGTTTGCAGCCACAATTGTCTCAACTTAACAACGCTACCCGAGCCTTACGGATATGCGCACTTTCCTAATCAATTACATTAGAACCGGAACCACTAAAGCGCTACAAAACTTCACGTTCCAATCCTTGGGTTGTGAGTGGAATGATAAGTGACTGCATTTGCGTGTCTTGCACATTTTGGGTCCACAATGCACGCCAAAAGACGGGAAGACTACAGTCAGTTCATCCAGAAATACTTCGTCCTTTTTGTTTTTTGAAGATGAGAACGAAGTCATCTGCATATCACGGATGGAAGAGTTTTTCGTTAGCGGCTGTTCAAGCATTTGGAATTTGAAGGTCTTCTAGATTTGTTCCCAGTAACTCCTCAATCACGAAGTAAAAAGAAAAGGAGAGAGTGAGTTATCCATTGGCACACCGCTTTTTCCGGAATCTTCATGGGGGGGGGTCACCGTATAAACTCACAAGGCCACAAACCAGGGGATATTAAGCAGTTATTGTATTCACGGACCTTCGGCACACCCCTTACGTGGCAAGCGTGTCACGGACAACGGGTCGGTCAACGGGATAAGTGCGCCTTGAAAATACATAGATCGTGGAGCGCTTACACAGACGACGTTATTATATCATTTGAGGGTATGTGAACCTATGATCAATACAATCCTACTAGGCTGATATTCCGATTGCTACTCTCGAAACTGGGTTAAGGGCTATCGTGAGCGGTTCATTCTATTATTGCATTAGCTTCAAGATATCGCTGTATTAGTACCGAAACTTGGGGCACTTACATTGTCCCGTGATCAAATGGCCGCCCAGGAATTTCTGTTTAACTAGGACAAGTAATGCTGTCCCTCAAGATTGCTCTATGATCGGGCCGGAACCAAGCTGAATTGGACCACATACAGAAACCCGCAAGTGAGCAAACTGCAACAAGCTTCCTTGTGCTCTTAGAGGTTTTGGAATTTGTACACCTCATTTCCTGTCAAAACTATTGGAAAATATTTCTAAACTTGTCTGTCACATATGACATCCAAGCACCTTTCAATACCACGCAAGATAGTGTCGGTGACAATTATAAGTGTTTCCTGTCCGAAAAGCAGTCTTTTAGACTAACAAGGTGAATTCGGGTATCTATCACAGCCTGTTTCATCGTGTCGGTATCAAATTGTGGTGGACGTGATTCATGCTCTATTCATTGCTCTATTTACTATTCTCTTGTTTTAATATTCCAGATACTGTACATAAACGTAAATTCGAATACATACGTGATGCTTGTTACGCTGTGCTGAAACCTGAAGTTCTAGTTCGTCTGGTCATACTGATGCACGCGCGGGACTTAATTAATTCTGTGTATTTCTAAAGCAACTATTGTGTTTGAGAAAAACACTCATTTGTAAATCAATTTGGTTTTCACGAGAGACACAACTGAATCTCTCGCTTATGATATTCTGCAAGTCAGTGTGCTACACACAGAGCGCCTCATGATTCAGTTGGCACGATATTCGAGATAACCAAATTGATTTCCAAATGAGTGTATTTCTCGAAGACAGTGCAATATGGGTTCAGGTAGATCATAAGGTTGATTGATAATCGGGGACTGCGCCTACCTGATGAGCCCCAAGAAGGGCGAAACCGGTAGTGGGCTGTCAAAGAGCTCTCAGCAACCTTGTGAGTAGTTTCCTTTATGAAACATGCATTCTTTCAAACATGTGGTTTCCTCAGTCGCTTAATATGGGTTTTGCATGACATCTGAGGATGGGTTTACCTGAGTGTTTCATTTTTTATTCTGCCATGCTACTATCTTCTGTCATGTGCGAATGCGTAATTCATCCTCCATGACGCATACAGGCGTCCTGTACCTAGTGCAATTCAGTGTGATTCTCCTTCGTCCATTGTGTAGTAATTTGAAAACCTAAAAACTCAAATGCGGATGTCACGGTTACACCGGTAATTTAAGAGACCATACGGATGTTGTCACAGATCTTGGAAATAAGGAATGATAAAGGGACTCTACTTATGAGGTAGATGAAGACCGGTTAGGTCTTTCATAGGACCAGGTTGGTAGGCTCAGTTTTCGAGTTTCCGTCACTCTTGTGTTTTCCTTGAACCAAGAATGTACGAAATTCTCGAGATACTTTCATTTTATTAGCAAGTATTTTTGCCGAGGAACCTGATGGAATTCCAGCTCAATCTCTCGTTTATGATATTCTTCAAATGAATATGCTGTACAAAGGCCACCTCATCTCCCACTTGGCGCATTATTCGAGATATCGCAGTATATTTTCTTAGGTGAGTTCAGTCGAATAACAGTAGGCATTTGCAGGTATTTAGATCATGTTCCCACGACTGGTTTTCATGAATTCCTAAGCGGCGTTTTGTCCCCCACCCACTTACCTATTTATCGACAGCTGCTTCTACTTTTACCACTTGTGTTGAAGACACCATATTAAATATCACACCAAATCGACCGTCGAATGAAGTGGTTTTTACTCGGTCCATTATCGACCGAGGAACGAAATACGAATGAACAGCAGTAGAGCTGAATCGATCCAAATGAGACTAAAAAACAGCACTCTGCAACAAAACCAACTTGCACAGCCGACATGACTAAAACGGACCTACGTTTAAATGACCCAGGACAGCCAATTCTGTCTGGTAACCTTATCCGTAGACAAAATACCGTCATTCAGAAAATTCCCTGTAGATTTACACATGTCGGATTATTTCAACTCAAAATTGTGGAAGATAATTGTTCGCCTTGTATGTGCTCTGAAAAATTATGAAAATATTTGAAGCACACTAGAAGTACATCTTGTGACACCTGCAGAACTGGCTATCCAAGTGCAAACACAGATTTACCGTATGGAGCAGCTCCATTTGGAAGTTCTATTCGGTTCACGATGTCATCCTCAAGCGGCTAAAATGCCAGCTCTTTAAAATGTATTGACTATCAAGTATCTGAAGCGAATCGGTCCTGGTTTTTGTTGCATCTCATCTGTCTAAAAAATCGGTTGTTCCACATTTCGTAACAAGGCTGATATGCTGGCGAACGAGTCTGTGGACATCATCTTAGCTTCGCTTGGTGTATTATCATTTATTTTTGAAGAGCATGGTCACTTGTGAACAGTAGCCAAGCCTAACTCACGAGTCAAATTCACCGTCGCAGAGCACAACGATAGATGTTATCGGCTGTGGATGCCAAGAGTCGTATTTTCAGCGGCCAACAATTTGTGTTTGAATGGTGAGGAAATCAGCAAAATATGCTGCGGCGTCCCAACCAAGCTGGTCATTTACTTGACAAATTTTTAGATGGTCACTATACAGCGAATTGCATACGAACTCAAAAACCGATAGTGAAGTGGTCGGTTCATAACCACATTGTCAAACAACCAGTATATGTCTTATTCCCTGTCCGGTGTCCGACCTTCACTAGCACAGTCTTAAAATATTTTGCGGTTAAATAACGATGTCCACATGCAGACAACAAGTCAATAAACAAAGGTGGTGTGGCCTAACGGGCTTGCGAATGGGACGATCACAAACTGTAGTTGACGTAAACTTCGACTCAATGTATAAAGCAACCCCTGAAGTAAAATACATGCCTGCTCTCCCCAAAACAGGATATCCAAATTATTTTATCATTTGTTTTGGTGGACTTTTCGCTACTGTTTCCCGTAGGCAGATATCAAAATGTCGAAATTGAAGCGTTTGTGGCAAACATACTATTGCCAGAAACGATTGTGTGGTGAACATTGACTCTATTCTAAAATGTCGAAATCGTTTGTGGCAAACATACTATTGCCAGAAACGATTGTGTGGTGAACATTGACTCTATTCTATTCATTCTGTTTAGTGTATTGTATTATGCCTTTGTTTTACGATGCGATATATATAGTACGCCCGCGATATACGAAAATATACGATATTCATTCGTCCATATTCGGACTTCCATACTTCGCGTACATTCGGTAGTTACGATACCTACCACTATTCCAATTATCACATTTGGCGTCGCGGTCCGGAATTTTTTTCTCTTCATCACAATGTTATCTGAATTGGAATCGCTCAGTGTAAATTCAACTGCACGGGAGGTGGAGGATTATTTGGAACGCTTCAGCATTTGGTGTCTTACCAAATCGGATCTGGATGATAAAAAGAAGACAGCTTATTTCCTGCACTACATTGGGAAGGATGCTTATGCTCTTGTGAAGAATTTATCATTCCCTACGGCGCCGATCGATTGCACATTCGATGTTCTAAAGAAGTTAATTCTCAGTCATTTTAAGCCTATCAATTTTGTGGCCGCAGAACGAGCGAAATTCAATTCGCTTATTCGATCCGAATCTCAGAGTATTCGTGATTTTGTCCTCCAACTGCAAACACAGGCTGCAAAATGTGACTACGGCCAACAACTTGAAAGCCAACTGAGTGATCGCCTCATTGCCGGAATTAATCTTCCAGATCTACAACAAAAGCTCCTAGTACAGACTGATCAACGCTTCATATCGATCAGAAAAATTTGCGAGCAATACCAGGATGTTAAAGAAGTAACCAAATGCAACGAGACCGTTTTATTTAATGCACTAAAGTCGAAAGGGCTGGAAGGTCGCCCACACGGTAAATTTGAAACCAATATGCGTTATCATAACAAAAACAACCAACTGAATTCGAACATTCAAAATCGTCAAATACGCCAACCAAAAAAAGTTCTTGGCAAATGTGCTTCGTGTGGACAGGACCACTCCAGATATACTTGCATACATCGCCAATCAAAATGTTTTTCATGTGGTAAGATTGGGCATATTCAGGATGTATGTAAGTCCAAAAGAGTTTGTAGACTGACTGTCGACTCAAATTCTGATATCAAGCCTTTGACTGATAACATCTCATCCATGTCTTTATCTGTTTTATCGAATTCTATGCATGTGTCGAAGACGCTCATATCAGGCTCTGGTAAAAAGCATAGTTTTATCATTGATACTGGCAGCGTCGAATCCATTATTCCTGAGTCAGATCTTATAGCATTTTATCCTACTGCTGTTTTAAAACCGACACAATTATCTGTTAGAGGTATCACTGGACATGCTTTACCGCTTCTTGGTTCATGTACTATACCAGTCAAAGTTTCCAGTGGTAACTTTGTTGATTGTAATTTTCTTGTATCGAATTCTGGTCCTTCAATAATTGGTCTCAAAGTTTTACGTGCGCTTAACGTTAACATTTCACTACTTACTTCAAATTTCAACGAAACCGAATTGAAACAACTGATCACGAGCTGCTCCAAAGTCACCGGAGGAATGCGCATACCAAAAGTGAAACTCGAGGTTTCTGGTGATCCGATTTTCCTCAAACGACGTATAGTACCTTTTGGTTTGCGTGAACCAGTGCGTCTAGCTCTAGATTCATTGTGCCAAAAAGGTATTCTGACACCTGTCGAGTCTTCCAAATGGGCTACGCCGATTGTTACGCCATTAAAGTCTGATGGTAAAACTGTTAGAATTTGTGGCGATTATCGATTGACACTCAACAAAAGCCTACTTCAACGCTCGTGTGCTACAGAAGAACCTGAAGATGTGTTGTATCGTCTAGCGGGATCAAAAATCTTTTCAAAAATAGACTTGAAGGATGCATACTTGCAGATACCACTTGATGATGCTACTAGTGAATGCACAGTCATCAATACACCATTTGGATTATATCGGTATAATTTCTTGCCATTCGGACTTAATGTCTCTCCTGCTGTATTTCAAGATGTGATTAATTCAATTACTGACGGTCTTGAAGGTGTTGTAACTTATCAAGATGACGTGATAGTTCATGCTGTCGATAAGGTTACGCACGATTCACGCTTGCTTGCATTATTCAAAAGATTTCATGACTTAAATGTTGCCGTTAATTCTTCGAAATGTGCATTTTCTGTTTACAAACTATCATGTTTAGGCTACACTGTTGATGGAAATGGTTTTTCTCCTGATAATGAACGTTTATCGCCTTTAGTCAATGCTCCATCCCCTTCTAATCTGTCCGAACTTCGTTCCATACTTGGTGCATTGCAATATTATTCCCGATTCATACCTAACTTTTCTCAGAAAGCTTATTGTCTATTTGAACTGTTATCTCTGAAAACATTTTCATGGATATCTGAGCATGAGAAAACTTTGCGTTCTTTACTCAATTATCTTAAATCTGACGCTATTTTGAAACCATTTTCTGCGAAAGATCATTCAACCGTTATAACTGATGCGTCTCCAACTGGATTAGGTGTTATTCTCGAACAAAATGGCCGTCCTGTCATTTGTGCATCCCGTCGACTAACACAAGCCGAACAGGGCTATTCTCAAACACAGCGTGAAGCTCTTGCTGTCTACTGGGGTGTAAGTAGACTACACAAGTATCTTTTTGGTAAACCATTCACGATTGTGACCGATCATGAAGCCTTGAAATTCATATACCATCCTATGAAATCATTGGCTAAGTCATCCGCAGCCATGGTTCAACGTTGGAGCATCGCTCTCAGTTCGTATACATATGACATTATTCATCGTGGTGCTAAATCCATTCAGCACGTCGATTATCTATCCAGAGTTCCAGAAAGTTTATCACAATCTAATGTTTCTGATTGTTTGTTAGTACAACCGCTTCCGATTAAACGAGACGAGCTTGTGCGTGATACCCGAAAATACTTTTCATCCGTTATCTCTGCATTAAGACGAGGATGGACGCATCAAGAACGTCGTCGATTTCCCGCATTTTATGCTCGTCGAGACAGTTTAGCATTGACACCTGATGGATTGTTGTGTTATAACGATCGTGTCGTGATTCCACCAACACACAGAAGTGCCATTTTATCCGATTTGCATTCCGGACATTTAGGCATCGACAAAATGAAGTCTCTTGCCAGACTTACTTGTTGGTGGCCAGAGTTGGATGCAGACATTGCGCGTACGGCTAAGGATTGTATGAATTGTACACACAAAATTCATTCCAAACCATCCAAATGGATTCCTTGGCCATTGTCCTGTGAAACATGGCAACGCATTCATGCAGATTATTGCGGTCCATTTTTGAACAAATATTATGCACTGGTGGTTGTAGATTCCTATTCACGCTGGACGGAAGTATTTCTCACGACATCCCCGAGTTCTGAGTTTACTCAGTATGCTTTGAGGAAACTATTTAGTCGTGAAGGTGTACCAATTGTTTTGGTCACTGATAACGGCTCACACTTCACAGCGAAATCTCTCGAATATTGGTTAAAAGGACTTGGTTGTCGTCATTTATTTACTGCTCCCCGTCATCCACAGTCTAATGGACTCGCTGAAAATTTTGTTCGAACTTTGAAATCTGCCATCAATTCTATTTCCCCTGTTACTTTTCATGATCTTGATCGAGGTATTGATAATTTCTTGATGCAGTACAGGAATGCTGCTCATTCAATTACTGGTAAGAGTCCAGCAGAGCTATTCAAGTCGAGATCCTTACGCACGAACCTGGAATGCATTGGGACTGCCGACGTAACATTTTTCAAGGGTAACGATCTACGTCCATCTACTGGTGTTGTTATCGGGAGGAACGGGAATCGTATGGTCACGGTTCTTGACCTCGAAGTTCTTTCAAGTCACAGACGGCATGTCGATCAGGTCGAATTTAGTGCTATAGATGGTTCTGATGAGCATGAAACGAACACTGAACCTGCCAAACCGACATTGAGAAGATCTGAACGTTTAAGGTTCCAACCTATTAGAGACTATAAACACCCGCACGCTCATTCAACGTGTGGTGGATGTGGTGAACATTGACTCTATTCTATTCATTCTGTTTAGTGTATTTTTATATGCCTTTGTTTTACGATGCGATATATATAGTACGCCCGCGATATACGAAAATATACGATATTCATTCGTCCATATTCGGACTTCCATACTTCGCGTACATTCGGTAGTTACGATACCTACGACTATTCCAATTATCACAGATTGCAGCACAAGGAATGGGCGAATTTGAGGAACCATTATATTGATGAATGGGCTATTCGATACAATCGATAAAACATGTGGTTTTTGTTGGCTTCTGATCCCACTAGGAAATCATATGCTTAAGCGCGTTACAATTTGATTGCGACATTTTTGTCCTTTTGTTTTGTTCTTCCAACTAAATAAACTAATAAGTGCTCACCTGTGACATTCATATTCTTGTTTGTTTCTTCCATTAAACGCTTAC
This sequence comes from Opisthorchis viverrini, assembly GCF_000715545.1. Classification (NCBI taxonomy): domain Eukaryota; kingdom Metazoa; phylum Platyhelminthes; class Trematoda; order Opisthorchiida; family Opisthorchiidae; genus Opisthorchis; species Opisthorchis viverrini. The sequence continues at coordinate 61,860 of NW_008751821.1, forward strand.
AACCGATTGTCTACCACTAGCAGTAGTGGTTGTTTTTCAAGGAAAATACACTAGAGATCACAGGGTGGTCAGATGTACACCCAGTTTTTACTACTCGGTCAGATGCCTTTCGGTATTTTACTCAGCAGCCTGCAGAACGAGAATATTAGAATCCCTTAACTGTGAGGGTGTCATGCGACTTTGCTCACGTGCCCATCTCCATTGATGCTTAAAATAACATCCGCCGTGACAATCAAGGCACTTGAATTACAGTTAAGACTGTCGCCTTTTACGATGCTTCTGCTGTTGTCCTGAAATTGCATCTGAAATTTAGTGGGATACGAACTATTTCTCGCTTTGGAAAACGTCTCAGAGCGGCTGAATTCCACGATGGGTATGAATGACGATATCAAACTCATGCCTGTTTGATTGAAGACATGGTGGAAATGAAAAAAGTTGACATTCATTTGTTGGAGGATAGACACGTTAATTTCCCAGAAACATGCTGGTTTGGGTGGACCCAGTCCTAAGCTGCATGCGACTGGATGCATGATGTAGGTTCCATTAATGATCAGATTAAGACAAGTAGGAGGTGCGTGAAGACTGAAATTTCCCAGCCATAGTTACTCCATCACCGCACCGAAGCTATTTTGAGACAATATAACGAGCCCCACGTCAAATACTCCGTATTCTGTACGTGTCAGATTAGTCATAGTGATCCCTGTCTAGATGTAGACGGTTTTTTACTTTGCCTGAAAGCACTCTTTTGCGTGATTTACTCTTTTACGCTGTTTACCCTGCATAAAATTTGCTTTTGTTTTAATCGCTTTCATGAGGAAACAAGTGTGACGAAATATTCTGCACAGCTGGAGAAATCGGGAAACATATACATTATCCTCCACTGCGCCAGAGCTTGACCACAACGTTGCGAGGTACTGTTTCGTTATCACGTTTTATGCACAGCTGGAGAAATCGGGAAACATATGCATTATCCTCCACTGCGCCAGAGCTTGCGAGGTACTGTTTCGTTATCACGTTTTCGGCAACAATCGTATCCGGGCACAAGCGAGATCTAGCTGATTGTGTGTATCTGCTCTCGAATAGCGTATTTAATAATTTTACTCGCTCCTTGGTTTGCTTAGTCATCGCGAAGTTCCTCATAGATCTCGCCATCCAGAACGTGGCTTGGTTTGCGTTTGACCATTTTTCTTCTTTATCATCAGACTGTCTAGCTTCTCCTACGCTATCGACGCCGCGTATTTTTATAAACGAATCCATTTACGCGTTAATTCCTATCCACGTTTTCCTTACTCTTTTTCATCATCATTTTATCTCTTCGTCATCTATAGCACTGCATAAAAATTGGTCGAGTCAAATAACGGCTGACGTTAATGTCCACAACGCGTAAATATGTCTCGCAAGAAAAGTTCAATTTCCACCTGAGTCATTTCCAATTCTCTTGCAATTAAGTTCGCTGCACCCTCAGCTCACGTGAAAGAGGGCTCCCCAATGACTGTTATTCTCCGTAGCCTTCCACCCGCAACTTAAGCTCTGTTAAGTTTTACTAGTTGAAGTCGAAACATGTATGCCCAAACTATTCTGTCGTTATTATGTCACGCCTCACAGAAGCAAGAGCTTCCAAATCTTTTTAGGGAGTTTGATTATATGCTGCTTCTAGCGTCTGGTACTCTTGGCATATTGCTACGTTATTTCATGACTCGGACTTTATTACGACGAGTCAGACGCGTTCCCTTTAGGTTTATTACATCGTCTTAAGCCCAATTGCCTCTTATATCGCTGTTGACTTCGGATCTCACTTTTTAGTTGGAACGTTGTCAAAACGGTTTTTGAAGCTAATGGATCCACGGATTAATGCGCAAGCCCGAGGCTTTCGCCTAAGTTTCAAGGGTGGGTCTTGTTCCTTTCATTCAGCAGTTGCCGTTCACTTGAACGGCGTTAGCGGAAAAAATGTAGTACTGCTCTTACGGTTCTCAGCGCGGGTCAGTAAGCTTGTCAGTACGAAGACTTGCAGAGACAACGGTCGGATAAAGGTTATTCTTAGTAAAAGTGAGTTTGAAACTCTTCTTACAATGTCCTCGCTGTGTGTTGATGGGTCAACGGTCGAAACCCTGTTGGTCAAACCTTCTTCAAACAGGGCGGAGATGACGATAACCCAAGGGAACGAGGACAAACAACAAGGAACGAGTTTCACAATCCACGGATTTGAGGCCGGCGACAATTTANACAACAAGGACGAGTTTCACAATCCACGGATTTGAGGCCGGCGACAATTTATGTAGCAGGTAGCTAGACGCTCAATGAGGGTTTGGTTTTTCGTGCATCCTGAAAAGACAAGTTGGCTGGAATATTCAGTAGGCGGTCCGATGTTGGGTTCTGGGTGCGTCATCTAAGTTGAGTAATTTTCGTCATCGGTTTGTTGAAAACTCTCACCGATCTGGTTATATGGCGGTAGATCACGCCATTTTCGTCTGATTGTACATCACCGGATCACGCGAATTTGTTTGAGTTGCTATTTTCACCATATTTCAGCACCGCGAAGACTAATCCCTTGAATCTTTTATCGAAATGTAGCAGGCACCGCTCTTGAATCCCAGAAGATGAGCTACTCGCTTGGTTGGTTCCGCCCCGCTCAGATTACAACCTGCATTCGCACTGGAAATATAACGAGGATAATGCAAATATGTGAGCTGTGAGGACGTGCTAGCTTTTTCTGCCGCGGGAATCATTTTCACTGTTCTTTTAACCTTACCAGTACATTGCGCAGGCCAAACCGTTGCGCATATAGCTGGCCAGGTACATGGGCTCAGGTATATTTGACCCTAGAAGCTGCCGTGCGCAAAAGCTCTCAATCGAGTTCAGTGGACGACCTTAGGGATAATCTCGTAAATTTGGTAAGGTGGAATGAAATGCTAGGTATGTTATTTCTTCAACGCAGTCAGCGCAGGGTAAAGAGAAGACAAGTGAATCTCAAGAAGCTTTGGTCGGCGACGATCTGTCTTAACCTTAGGGATTTCTATCTAAGGTTTCAACTCGGCTGCCAGATCCTCCAAATCCGGCCACTCATTAGAAATCTATGGGGTCTATGGAGTTAAAAAGTGTACGAAAACTTTGTCCGACCCGACCAAAGGTTTAGGTGATGTTGTTCCTAAGATTTGGTTTAAGTTGGCTAACTTTCAAGGGCACTGTCCACCACAAATTTGCATGCGATTACCAGTTCACGAGATGAAACACGAAAACAAATCCTAGCATGTTTTAACCTTCTGTGGTGCTTTTGAAATATGATGTAATATCTGCAGAACAGGGATATCACTGTAACCACAAATTTTCGATTTTTAATTTTTGTGACCTGTGAGGAGTTCATGAAAGGCTCCGTAGAATTTGAACACCAAGTAGAACCTTAATTTAGTTTATATGAACTGCAACAGCGTTTTCAATTGTTTGTTCTAGCCGCACTCCGTCTTTGCCCAAGGGTTAACGTTTTTTAAAGTATAATCCCCGGTGACTTACACGGGCGCTACATGCGTGTGATGTGAGTGTTTTTGACACATCATTGATACCCTAAGCGCCATTCAGCAACAATGTATAACTGTCGAAAATGGGGTATTTATCATGCAGCTCCAATTTGTACGGGACGAACTAACGAGAAGTTGTTTACGAAGTTGTGGTAATAGCATCAGCCGCAGAACAGCCGATAACAATTCCGCACAAGTGGATAGTTGAATATCGTTATACTCTTCAGGCGAAGCAAATTAGGTGAGTTTGTTTGGCGAAATTCCATACAACATTGGTTCTTGGTAAGCGCGCCTTGTGTTCAGTGTAATAGCAAAAGACAATTTGATGCATTTTGCAGTAATGATGCTAGTATGCAGCTCCATGGATTATCCTCATCCTCAGATGTGCACAACTCATTGTTGGTTAACACAGCGTTTTCAAAAATCTGCAAATTAATTACCATAGCCAAAACTTTATTCTTATCTGGAAATAATGGTGCCCATTAGCTGGAATGCGTCACAGAGTGCAACGACGTAGTCGCTCCAGTTATCGTTTTCCGGAATGCCCCTTAACTCAACAGGGATTCTTGAAGAAATGTTGTATGATCAATTGCATGTCAAAGGTGCTATTTAATACGTTTTGCTGTTGATAAAGACAAACTTACTAGTACCATTACCGATAATCAAAGATCCGTGTTTGCACTGACGTTGCGTTGTTAAGATTCGGTGGTCATGTGCATTATTAGGCGCAGCGAAGTGTGTATGCAAAGCAGTCGTGAGAATTCAGGAATCAAATAGTCTTTATACGCATGTCCACGGGCGTAGCCATAATGATGATCTGATTATTGGATGGACAGTAGGCGTCGATTTCGCTGCTTAGAGAACGAAATCTCAACTACAGTCCACTTCTGCGTCCTGCTACTTACACCTCGTACATATTCCAGGCTTCCACGAGGCTCTTCCCCATGTCTTCTGTACGAGCCCTGGTCTCCTAATTCATTATTCATGCCACCATATTACCAACCATATTCAATTCTAGGAACACGTCCAAGACATCCGAAAACGTGATCGAATACGACGCTTACTCCAGATATGACCCAGTTGTTTCTGATGAGGATGATGATGTTCCTGCTAGAGACCTCAAGCTTTACTATATCTTACTGCCCAAAAAACTGCAACTCATATCCAAGTGTCATACACGGCAAAAATACCATCACTCTATCTGTCTTCAAGCTAAAGATAAACCATGCATCCTCATCGAATACCCCTCCAATGAGCCTTGCCTGACCATCCACATTCTTCCCACCTGGTCAAAATTTTCTTCCGCAACCCACTTCACTAATTGCTTCTGCACCTCTCCCTAGCCCGTATAATGCTGAAGGCTGCATGGCTGACAACTCCCTCTTCAACTACCTGCTTTCCTTAGAATTATCTCAAAAAGTCTATCCTCATCCTGCTTGACATTCTGCCGGGAATTCAGGACTTAGCCCATCAACCGCCCTACCCACGACTACGAACGTTAAACGCGCTTCGTGCACCACCACTCCTATCCCAAAAATTCGTATTACCAGCACACACTGCCGATGATTTCAAAAACTTCTTAATCGGAACGATTGTCTCACCATTAGAGCTCTCAATAATTTCCACAGAGTACGCAGAAAATTGAAATGAAACCAACTTCTGTCGGACGCCCTTGCTTAAGTTTTCCCCGGTTGCAGCATACATCCAAGGAAACCACTCTATGAATCCAAAACATTGATTACAACAGAATAGAAACTATATATCTTGCGTGAGTTAACAAAGGCTCACTAAATGTACGCAGCTTGAAGCTTCCCAGGCATTAAATTAAAAAAAACCCTACCATTTTCCATGGGTTGTAACCTCGCTGAGCTGAGCCCACCTAATTTTCAAACCGTGCAAAACTACCATGTACCCATGTTTCCCTGCATGACTTGAACAGTTGATTCTTCTGACTAATCCATCCAGAGGGTCTATAACGCTACCCTCGACGGAGCACGTAAAATGGTATAGTCATCAACTTCTTTCTGTATGTTACCACCTGCCGTAGCCTTCGACTTATAGCTCGCCTCACTCTGCTGCTTCGCAACCCAACTCCTCAATAAGCGTTAATGAGCCGCTCTAAAAACTGTGTTTGGTGCGTTTCCAATCTTTCTTTCGCCTCATCCATCTAGATGCACGAAAATCTTCCCCCAGAAAGGCCTGTCGGCTGACCGCTCAGTCATTATAGGTAGCTATTGAGGCGCGTACGCTTCACTCGGAATTATAGGAACTTCCCATTTACACGATTGCCTTTCTTTCCAAGCTTCAAAGACGATTACACAACCAACTATGACCTTGGTGGTGCACCACCTAGCCAGTAAACCTCCCTCAAATTAGCATGTGACCACGCCGGTTTGAATTGGTCGCCTACAGCTATTCCCTGCTACCTCCAACGGAATGCTGATTGTCGCTTTTGAAGTGGCCTCGGTGTAACAGCTAGAAATTGTAAACACTCATACTGCCAGATTGTTTAGTAAGTATCACCAAAGGTGGTTCATATTCAACGAACTTACGATCGCCAGCCGTTTTATTTGCAGCTGTTTGAACATGCCCACTAAGGATAGATCCCTCTTGCTGTTGATTTTTCTCTTATATTTTTTATCGCGTACAATGTCATCCCCCATTTTGTTGTTTCCTTTTTTGCCTTTACTGCGTTTCATTTTGGTCTGGACACAAACGGATGTTTAATCTTGTCATCGTATTTCTTTCTTAGATGCTTAGATTTCTTGCTTAGTGTGTTTTGTTTTCTTATAACCTCGTAGCCTCGGCGCGAACTTTAGGACCCCGTTCAGAAGTAGCAGTTCCTTGTCCGGTGTATGGAAGCCAACACAATCACACAATTTGAAGTCGGTACAATTCTTTTATTTATAGCGCTACAGTACGGGAATTCCAAGGATCGCGGACGTTTACTTGAATAGGAATTTTGGAAGTTGAAATCAATGACTGGAAAACTTAGTGGCAGGTTTGTTCATAGTTTGTCGACCCCTGAACTTGTTGACTTTGTGTACATTACTTTTGATACCGTTGTTCACTGTAACATTTGTGTTCCTCAACCTCTTTTGTTATCTCGACACATCCCTAAGGTCAATCATGCCCCAAAACTCTTGTGATATCGACACACATCCCTAAGGTCAATCATGGATGGTAATGTAAGGTCCAGGCGTTCGGGAAGAAATATTGTCAAAACTGGGCTAGAAAATGATATCTTTGATCGGAAAATCGCGATAGAGATAAGGTAGCTAGATATTTGAAAGAGGAGTTTAGTGTATCCTGAGAAGATAATGTTAGATTGAGTCATCCACCGACAAAAGTTTAACTGCACGTGACTGTTTCCAAGTAAGACCACAACTGCCACCCGGACTCCTGCCTGTGGGACAGTCTTTAGCTGTCATTGCATTACTGTGATTGTCCTGAAATGTATATTCGGCTATTTCCACAACCTTGAGTTTTCGAATTTTGCCACCTGCGCATACTTCCTGGTCGTTGACCCTGGACGCGAATTGGAAGCGTTCAGCAGTGGAATCATTTTACCTTGAAAGCGTTTCAACTGATCAAATTTGTGTGGATTGCTAATCCGATTGCGTGGGTGACAGCTATTTATCTACAAAACCTACCTACAAAACCTCTTCTTACACCTGATAATACGGAAGCTTCACCTGACACATTAGTGTGGAGAGACGCAGAGTAGAGCTTGCTGACACAATAATAGTTTGGAATACCGAACAAAATCTCAAAAGGGGTGATGTGTATGGCTGGTGTCCGTCTACTGAGCAGAAAACTGGAAGTCTTTCCCAGGGAGTTAGATGAATGGGCGAAGACCGTAGGACGATTACGGTAAAAAAAAGTTGGCTGTCACTGGAGGAGGCATTCCAAGGTAGGTAAGAACGTTAACTCCTTGTGTCCAGCATGTCCTCTGGATTCGTTTGTTGCAGAGGACGCACTACATGGCAATTAGCCGGCAAGAATCTCCGCTCCCATATTAAACGCAGCGTGTTGATCGGTCTGAATATGCTGCAGGGAGAACATTGCACCCTCTGCCTCAATCGCTAAACGATCACCCTTCAGTTCAAGAGATAAGACTAATGTAGATATGGAGACGAGAAAATGCAACTCAGATGGTATGAGGGGCGATTTTTACGACCACGGGACCTAGACTTGCGCTCGTGGCCTTAGTGGTATCTCGTACACCTGCCCGTTCATTGCAGCATTCTGTTGACAAACTTTACGAGCGGCTTGTTCACTGAAACTTTTAACGTGCTTAGACTTAATGGAGCCGTACCACTGCTCGCCTCAAAAACAAGCACACTGTAGTTATGCTCATAATTGTAGAGTCGGAGCCGAAGAAAGCAAGACGCACTACAATTTTGATCGGTCCGTTTGTCATCCGATTTAAGCATTATGCAAAGGCTTTTCGTAGGAGTACTCGAATTCTGGTCTCGGTAAGCATATGTGCGTTCGATTGAAAATTACAGATGAAAAGTTTGAAAGAGCTTGTTTCGACCATTATGAAAAAATGTATCACCATTTGTTGAAAACTCAAGACTCAGTCGAGATTCAAGTTAAACACCGAGAACAACGGAAAATATTAACTTCGGGAAAGCGAAGTATGACGTATGCTGCACGGCGTGATGGGATTTCTGTTTATAGCGCTAGGAGAGAAACAACTTGGGGTTGTGTGAGGTAGGTGTCGGAATGACTTGCCCCTGACAGTTTTCTCCGCACACCCTGAAAACACTCCCGGAGGGCATGGTTTTTGAAGCTTTTGCACTCTCATGGTTGGGATCTGTTCAGTGGAGTAGGAATAAGTGGGACCCAGGTAACTGAACTGAGCTGGAAGAACAGTGGTTCGGTGTCTGGAGGATTTGGAAGTAAACTAATTTTGCGCTTCCAACAGAAGTCGGCCCCAATTCAGGTGCTGTATATGCCCTATATACGTTGGCGAAGAGCACAGGAGCCAGCAGAAGGGCTTAATCATAGTGGAAGTATTCTGGTGAAATCACTGCACGGGTTAGAGCTGCGGTCAGTCGCGCCACAGAAATAACATACCGGTTGTTCTCAAGGGTGGCGCGTGCTAGGAGACACTAAAGACTCTTTCTGTAAACCGGCCCTCGTAGGCAGGAAGTGTAAATCGCCCTCAGGATTTTTTGCCCTGCATAACTCAGAATTGGTGTTAGACGTATGGAGTGAACGAGTTAAGCACTAGATAATGAGAAACGGGCATTTGGTTTTTCGTGACGGGCTTCAGTTGCCAAAAATTTCCCGCACAATGAACTGCGGCGACTCGGTCATATGATGCACGCTATCAAACAAAATGGTCTAAAGGAGAATATGGGAGTGGCGTCTACCTGATCAATGGCCAAGGACTGTGAGAGATGACGGATGTGGCCCCGGAATTTCCAGGGCATTTCGCGGTTTAGGTTTCAAAAGTTAATTAAATAAATAAAACAACATCAATGCACGCTCTAGTGGTGAGACCATAGAAACGCCCCCCTTGAATACGACGGCGGACTAAATTTCCGTTGGCCTGTTTTCCAATGTTCTGACCGTGTTTTCTCCACCTTCTATTCATGAAAGTCCACAAATTTTCGATCAGTTGTGTGGTGTCGTTTGTGAAACTCTTGTTCAGCCAGACAGAATCTAGAGCACGCGCAAAAATACTGCCGCAGCAGAGAGCTGGATAACCGTCGCAGCCATCGGACCCAGAATGGATAACACTAAGTGCTCTTCCAAAGAAAAAAGTTTGTTATCTTCCAGGTCACTTTGTTCGTTGTGCTCTTGCCTTCAAGAGCTTTGTAAGAAGCATCAGATTTTTTCGAGCATCCCGATTAAAATGGAGCTTCCGCATTGGGCCTTCCCGCCCAGGAGTGAATCTCTAGCTTCGCTTTTGATAGCTGTCATGACTGTTGTGGAATGCATCCCACCCCAAAGGTAGAGCCAGCTGGCGGGTCAGAAGGTAGGTACTCGGCTCACCTGGTCGTCCTGAAGGCTCGTAAATTTATCATGGCACAGCATGTAGGGCCTAACATTGCGTTCCTCGTCGAACATTCGATGGGCGTTCATTTCGTCCACGCCTGTTGCGGCCCACCGGCAGCCGTAGAGGAGAGCGGCATGTGCTCATCTGGCTCACGTTTGGAAGTTGATGCACCGCAGAAACGGAGTTCAACCTGACCGTCGATTTCATGCACAACTTATGTTAGGTTGAAAAATTCAATGCGTTAAATTTGTAGCTAGATTAATATGCAAAATAATTCTTCCACAAGCTTGTACGAGCAAAAAACGAAACAAGTTTTGAGCATACCATGTAGTGGTCTGGCTACCCAATAAGAACGACTAGTGGAAGGAGTGAGGTTGGAAGCCGGATATCATGGGTAGGTGTGGGTGTTGTTGGGATAGCAGGATTGCTGGATGTGGTCGTGGGTGCTTCGGTGTAGGCAGGTTTCAGATGATCAATGGAGACAGTATCGTGCCCTCCGTGTCTCTCTAAAACAAAGTATCTGTAGTAACGGTTGATAACCTTGAGGGGGCCATCGTAACAGGGTTGGAGGGGTTTCCTCGTTGCGTCATGTCGGAAAAATAATAATGGTGTAGAAGAGAGATCGGTTGAGATGTGTTCTGTTCGCGTTGATCGTCTCGTCGTTGTCGCACGAAGTTCGGACATATGCTCTTCCAGAGGTTTGACGAATGTAACGGGTGGTTCGGGCTGTGCGCTAGAAGGGGAAACCAGTTCACCGGGTAAACGTAAAGTTTTACCGTATACTAATTCGGCTGGTGAACAGGGAAGCTACTCCTTAACAGTGGGGCGAATAGCAAGCAAAATGCGGGGTAAAGAAGAGGACCTTGAAGACGGGTTCATTTGGGCAGTTAATGCAGCTTTGAAGTGGCGATTTAAGTACCCAACTAGACTGTTGGAACAGGGATGATACGCTGTGGTCGATATGTGATGGAAGCCGAACAGTATAGAAAACTCCCGGAAGAGACTACACTGAAATTGTGAACCGCGATCGGTAGTAGCGGTGGAAGGTATACCAAACTTACTCACCCAGTGCTGCAACAATGAAAAGGCAACCGTTTCAGCTGAAGTATCCTAAATAGGCACAGCTACTGGCCAACGGGTAAAACAATCGATTATGGTAAGATTATGCGTGAAGCCATTTGATGGGGAAAGTGGACCAACAATGTCGAGATGGACGTGTGTGAATCGAGCATCCGGAAGGGGAAGCAAACCGATAGGTGAGTTTGTATGCCGATTTAATTTACTACGTTGACAGGCGATGCACTATTTGGCCCAGAATTTCTGGTCCTTAGTCATGAAGGGCCATACAAAGCGTGTGCTAATCAACTTCCTGGTTGCTCTGATTCCTGGATGAGAAAATCCATGAAAGTGGTCGGAAACAACCCGTCTACAGGCTTCGGGGACGATTGGGCGAGCTGGGCCGGTAGACATATCGCAAAAAATGGTTCCGGATTGGAGGGGTAACGGAATTGAAGAGACTTGAAATGAAGGGAACGATAGAATGGGCAAAAAATTAGGATCACTATTTTGAAGGTTGGCCAGCTTGGCTATGTCCAACTGCGTGGAAGGGCGAAGAGCATTGATGGCAGGGTGAGGCAGGGCATCTGCGACGACAATGTCCGAACCTGGAGTGTACCGAATGTCGGTAGTGAACTGAAATATAGTCGAGATGGCGTATCTCGCGTGGTGAATATCGATCAGGATTGGCGTTAAAGGCATACGTGAGTGGCTTATGGTCGATTTGAATGGTAAAAGATCTGCCTTCTAACAAGTGCCGGAAATGGCGAATAGCAAGGTAAATTACGAGTAATTCACGACCAAAAGTACTGTAACGCGATCGGCAGCCTG
>NW_008751821.1:73436-84299 GCF_000715545.1 Opisthorchis viverrini
GGCTCTTTCGAAAACGACAATGGCGGCGGGGGGCAAAGTAACAGATTTTTCTTTGGAGCCGAGTAAATCGGTCAGTGGCTGCAAAATATCTGCACAGTGAGGGATGAATCGCCGGTAGTAGTTGATGATACCTACGAAACGACGAGGTTGGGTGAGTGGTGGGTATGGGAAAAGACTCTAGGGCCAAAACGCGATCGGGCAACGGTGAAATACCCGTGGCGTCAATGTGGTGGCCAAGAAAACCTAGGTTAGTAACACCGAATAAGCATTCGTCAATGTTTAAACATAGGTTGTAAGTGGAAAAACGTTCAAACACTGCTCTGAAATGAGCTGTATGTGCATTTAGGGAGGTGCTAGCGACTGGGACACCGTCAAGGTGGGCATACTAAACGGTAAGCCACGTAAAACTTCGTCCATGAAACGTTGAAAAGTTTGGGCTGTATTTCGAAGACCAAAAGGCATACGCGTGAATTCGAAAAGGCCAAACGTTATTTTGATGGCCGTTTTAGGAATGTCATCCGGGGCTACGGGTATGTGGTAGTATGCTCGTATCAGATCGGGTTTGGAGAAGATATTTGTGTGGCATAAGGTACTGGCGAAGTGATGGATATGTGGAATGCACTCTGGGATATTAGTGTTATTGAAAGAACGGCAATCTCCATAAGGTCTCCAATCACCTTTAGATTTCTTGGGAACTATATGTAGGGGTGATGACCAATGACTCGATGAAGGGCGGATGATGCCGAGTTCGAGCATGTGTTCGAACTCGTGTTTTGCGATTTGTAGCTTATCCGCATGAAGTCGGCGGGGGCTGGTATGGACAGGTGGACCTCTCGTCTGAATGGGGTGAACGACGGAATAAATGACCTGTTGGGTGTACTGACATGGGTGAGTAAGGGTTGGAAAATCCCCAAGTATGTCGGCAAAATGTGAATCCGGCAAGATAACTCGGATGCCTGTGGATTAAGTTGGGGCGCTAATTCCGTTGACTGAGAAGGAAGTTAGCATGTCGAAGAGACGTTTGTGGCGCACATCGACAGATAGGTTGTAATGGGTCAGGAAATCTGCACTGATGATGGGTGCCTGGACGTCGGCCAAGAGGTAGACCCACTTGAACGCACGTCGCAATCCGAGGTCAACCTGAAGGGAACGTCCACCGTATGTAGCGATGCGGCTTGTAAGGAGAAAGAAGCAGAATCGAGAAGTGGATTCTTATGTGGTAGCGCACTAACTTCAGCTCCCGTATCTACGAGGAAACGTAGACCACTTGAACAATCGGTGATGTGGAATAGGCGACTTGAGCGAGAAGGGCCACCGAAGACCGAAAGATTGATGATACCAGCACCAAGAAGGACGGGCACGAGAAAACGATCGGGTAGACGCTTGATGATCTCTAGCCATTGTAGACGATCGGTCAAAGTATCAAATTTGGCTCGTAGTTGCGATATGGAGGCAAGAATTGGATCGGAATCTGCAGAGACCATGTGTGTTGGGAGGAAGACGGAGTTTACGGGGTTACTGGGGTAAGTTTCGTGGATCTTATCCGCCATTTGGGCTAACTGCTCCAAGCCGTGGTCATCGACGAAAGCGCTGATGACGCGGGATAATGGGGGTGGAAGTTTGTTAAGCCATAGTTGGGCCATGATTTCCACCGCCAGCGTACGGCCGCAGAGGAGACAGCACATGTGGCGAAGCAGTTGTGATAGCGATATGTCACCAAGTTCGACAGTGGTGAATAAATCCCGTAGCATTTTGTTTTCTGACTTTCCTGCCCCACTGATCACGGCCGCTCGAAGGGCGTCATAGGGATTTTCCTGAGGAATATCTTCCAACAGATCTAATTCTGTTGCTACATCACAGGAAAGATGCTGGATAACATAGGAAAATCTAGTGGCTTGGGAATTGATGCGTCGGGTAGTAAAAACGGCCTCCACCTGGTGAAACCATACCCTGGGGTTGCGTGGATTGTAATCTGGAAAACGTATGCTAATCGCATTCTCGACTAAATCCACTGAATCAGTGTGCCTCCATAATGACTGGGCAAAACATTCAAAATTCCGAAGAATTGAAAGAAAAAGCTTTCAAAAACTATCTAGAATTACACGGGCTCATCAAATTTGTAGTGGTCTGGCTACCCAATAGGTTGGTTTACCAGGAGTGTGGAAAAGAATTAAAAATAGTAACGCTAGGTTGGATATGCAATAATAGAGAGGTCAGATGGAACAGACTCTCTTTAAAATAGTTCGTCGTTGGCCCAGGTCAGCAAATAAACAATAATCCAATTATGTTGATCCAGAGGTCTTCTCCTGAACAGTTCCCACATATAATAGATTCCAAAGATGGCCTGAAATGTTTTGATACCAGAGTTAGTACATGAGACTCGCGAATGGCCGCTGCAAGTGCGAGCGAAATCAGAATGGAGAGCCGAAGAATGTGACCACGCTTGTATTCTGTGAAATTGTACAAGTGGGGTTTTTTGTAGTTTTTCGTATTCAAATAAAAACGACTATGCAATTGATGAAATACGTAGTGTTATAGTGGAAGCAAATAAAGGTAGAAAACGCCACAACCGCCAAGGCATACGACAGCTTATGACAGCCTTCAATGGTGCCTGAGTAGAATTCACACAGACTTGACCCCAGAATCTCCTACAAAGCCGTACTAGAAAGATAATGGCTGAGCGAGATGCCCCTAGTCGAAATTCTTCGGTTCTGATTGGCTCGTATTCTGAACAGTCCGGACGCGACTACTTTGGTCCGTAGCCAGTTCGTGACATCCGTTCTTTCAATGTGTAGTATACGGTGTCTGTCATTTTGATTGATTCATATGTAAGTATTGGTGAGGTACAAACCTTGCTTACTGGTCTTTGGCTCATGAGCTTCATTTCTGTTTTCCATCCGCAGAAATTGTCGTGAATTCCTGCCTTCGGAGAATCACTGTCCCCTGGTGCACCCATAGCGTGCATAGTACATAATTGGCGACCATGCCAGGATGGTTACCACAAAGGTCCTGGCTCCAAATATGTGCATACAGGCCTCAGAGCTAGCACGTTGCTCACTCACACGGTAGACGCAGCCCCAGATGCAGCAACCTCTGCACACACTCACCAGCTTAACGCACCACACCACTAGCACCGGCCGGTTCTCGTAGGCCATGGTACACCGGAGACGGTGTTCTTCAAAAAGGAGGCTAGTGTAGTATACTTTGTCTGTCATTTTGATTGATTCATATGTAAGTATTGGTGAGGTACAAACCTTGCTTACTGGTCTTTGGCTCATGAGCTTCATTTCTGTTTTCCATCCGCAGAAATTGTCGTGAATTCCTGCCTTCGGAGAATCCTCCATAGCGTGTATATTACAAATGCGATACTTTGGTATTATTAGCGGCTACCCTCCGAATAATGATGTGATCCATTCCCCCATGATTCTCAACTCTTGCTCGTCTGAGGGAATAAGGGGTGCCTGCACGGTCGCATTGCGTGTGTTGGTCAATATATTCTCCACCCTGTATGCTCATGGGTTAGTCGCGGACACTTGAATTCGCCGTGTGGCGGAATTCGTCATTGTTCTGTGTTTTAGTTCATTTGGTGTGACTATCGGAAGCGAGACTTGTGGTTTTAGTCCTTGCTATTCCGCGAGACGTACACATGTGTTACTGGTACAATTCGAGACCGAGGCTGTCCGCTTTCATGGACATTTACGGATTCGTGGATCGATACACCATCGAAACTTTCGCCGAAGTTTCCTGGGTAAGGTCTGTCCTCGTAGTTCGCCATGCTTGCGCGGATTCTCAACGTAAGATATAAAAGGTAGTCGGACGTGTTACTTTTGTCAGTTACTTGGGCTTCACCATTTTACCCAGCGGATGGGCGAAAAAGTTTGGCGTGGAGTCGCCATGCAAATTTCGGTAACTTGACACCGCCTCGTGCTGAATGAATGGAGTCAATTTGTGGACGAAAACCCGGGTTTTTATCCGGATATCCGTTTGTGCATTATTTAGGCCTGCGAAACGTGGTCTGAGTGAGCAGATGGTACTTCCAAACTTGGGTTTTTGACCACTGTTGTCTACAACAAGCAATGAGTGTTCGCTTCTGGAGGTGTCCAGTGCTAAAACTGCAATGTCACAACTTATCGCAACTGCCTCAACTTCTTCAGCGACGACGTTTACAATGGTTCTGACCTGTGTTGCGGAAGAACGTCGCCAATCTTTATGATCAAATCTTAATCTCCACCTTGTTAAGGGTGTCATTGTCATCTCTGCGAAAACCCCCCTCAGTGTTCGTTCATAATTTTACAATAATGCTCCAAAAACATCACTTCGGTTGCTGATGGAATGTCTGCTATCTCAGGAACACAAACCAACGACGATTGACCCCCTCCGCGAATAAGGACACTCTTTCCGGAAGACACCACTCTGATCATGTCCCATGGCCGTCCTCTTCAGGGAACTACTGTGTATGACGCGTCTAGTACTGGATTTACTGTGGCTAACTGCTGTTTCAGGATGAAGCGGCCTCTTAGTAGTCTTGAGTAGAAACCGCCATAAAATGAGGACGACGACGACTAAGCTGTCGTAGCTGTTGACCCGGGAGACGCTTCGAAGCCATCACTGGTTGAACACAGTCTTCGAAACCTTCCGGATGCAGCTGCCGCACCACTAATTCATAAAGCAAGGCTGGGTTATTTAGGAAATTAATGGTCCTTATTCTGTCGCGTCCAACGCTCTAAGTACTTGAGTTCGAAATCCTAAACAATAAGACTGTGGAGACTGATAAAGCGATAGAAGATCGCTGTAGCTCAGTTGGCTACAGCGGAGAGAAAGTGAAGTCTTAATGAAATATTGCAAAAGATTGAATCGTTCGTTAGGAACTCACCGTCCCACTCTACCCTTGACAGTCAAGCTCATATCATGCCTGCGCAACGAGTGGCAGGGGTTGAGTAATGCTGCAGTGGCCATCCAATTTCGGGAAATAATTTCATTTTTCACGTGTGAGCCTTTCACCTGTTTATGTAGACAGACAAACTTATCTACCACATCGGTCGGTTCACCAGCAAGCATGAGGTCCGCGTTCAATTTCATCGAATCTTGCAGTAGCACTTTACAGATTCGAAGCGTGTATCAAGCTATATAACATTACTTGGATTATTTAAGATTTTACCTTCCTAAAGGATCTGATCCAAGGACAGGAATATCATCGGCGCACTCATTGTCGTTGAGTAATCGCCCCGGGAGTATTTCGATACCCGAAGTGCCAGAGACAGGTGAATAAGACTCAAGAGATAGGGTCACTCATGCTTGGTGAACTCAGGATATGTTTGTCGTAGACACGTACGCGTGCACGGGAGGTGGCATATAAGGCAAGAACACATAAGGGACAGCATTCGCCGCCAGGCACTGCTACAGTTTCTGACTATCAACTGAATCAAAGTAGATCTGAGATCGAGGAAGGCGACCATCTTTAGTTGTCAGAAAGGAAGGGACTTCATCATGGACAGTATGACATCAGTGTTGAACACCGATGCTTCGCTGCCGTACAGCCATCATTTATTTGAAAGCCTTGTTGTGAAGAAAAGAATAAAGGTGGTGGGGAAATTGACTTAGTGCTAGGTTACTATGATCACCGAGGTGCCTACACCTCCAAACACGCATTCAGGCAATCTGGATAAAAACTGACAACAAGATCGCCGCTGATATCGGTCAGCAGCCATATCTTCCAGCGTCTCCGACCGGGCGCAGTAAGGATCACGCGGTCCCCATCCTGGAAGGCGAATAGCACTGACAGCATCCAGTGGTTTTGTGATTTCTTTCAGCCTCCCCCCCTGCCAGGTCAAGGGTTGACCACCTCTCTGCTTCCGTTACCCTCAATGGGGCACGGTAAACAGCACTCTTCGGCAAACGATGGCTCGGCATACGCAACGCATGTCCCAACAAATACAGTTTCTGGTGCTGGACACATTCTTTAATGGAACTACCCGTCGCACAACCCGCTTTCTAACTGCCTCGTTACGGATACACCGACACCAACCTGCACCAGTTATGGTTCTGGGACAACGATTGCCGGACACCTGAAGACGTCACAGTTCCGCTGCTCGAACGGGCTAAGTCTCACAGCCATACAACAAAACAGGCCGCACCGTAGCTTGATACGCACGTCCCTTAAGATTCAGGTATATACCGCTTTGACACCATAGCTGCCTCAAATTAGCAAACGAGACCCGAGCCTTGCAGATTCGTGCACTGGCCTCATGTGTCACACTAGAATCAGAACTACTACAACTTTCAAGGTACGTGAAATGCTCCACAACTACGGAATCCCTCCCTGGATTATAAGTAGCGTGTCCAGTGACTGAATATCCAGGAGCACGAACTCATACTTCGTGGGGTCAAAGTGCATGCCAGACGACAGGATGACTGGTCAGTTCATCCAAAGACACTTGCGCCTTATCATTTTTCGAACACGAGGACGATTTTGTCTGCATATTTCGGCCGTCAGGGGAAATCAGTAACCAGCGCTTTCTTAGCTGAGGCTAGGTGTTAGGCCTTTCGAGACTATTTCAGAGAGTGGAGGGGATGACTAATAATTTCTTAAGTCATCCATTTACGCCTATTTCCTTGAGAAATTCGGAGGCTCAATTGGGTTTACTGATAGATGGCCATTAATATGGCCTTCATAAGTGCAGAAACCTCGAAAGGATGGAGCGTTTTAACTCCACATCCTTTATAAAGGCTTATGGTATTCACACACCTCTTTAGCGTACCTAAGAGTGTTGAGAGGAACAAATAGACCAGCAGAATAGCATGCATCGTTACATTCGAGGATTCTGTGGCACTTGCATGCGTCCTGTTGCTCGAACAATTTACACTATGTGAAGATGTCCACGTAATCCATTCTCAACCGGAATCTCGCTTGCTCTTCCCAGGTCACGTTTTCACGTGCTCCAGTAAGACATTGCGAAATAAGCGTTGCAAATAGTCTGCTTACAACGGGGTTAAACCGATTCCTGCCTTGTCCCGTTTATATCGACCCACATCATTTGGATGTCAGTTCTTCTAACTAACATAGGGGTAAATAAATTAGGGGTGCATTTAAGAGATGGCTCAGTGGTTAGACCGCGAATATACTGACCGAAAGGTCCGTGGTTTGAACCCGACCTCTGCCTCTCGAATTCTCCTGTTTAGGCTTAGGTAACCTAGCGGTATCCCATCTCTCGTGCTTTCGTTGTTTTGCATGGCTTCTGGGCACCGGAAGCGTTTTATAGCTGAATGATTATTAGTATGTTTACACTAGTCATAAGGTAAGACTTTTCGACAGGCCACAACTGGTTGTACCATTCTTGGGGCTCACCAAGTAGGTACACTCATCGAGTCTCCGCCAACTGTATATTCTGCTTGAAACCAAAGGACATATTTCGCCAATTCGGTTTTGATGGGAGACTCGCCAGGAAGTCAGCTCAATCTCTATAGTACGATGTTCTTAAGCAAATGAATGTGTTGCACCAGGCCGCCTTATGTTTCGGTTGGTACAATATTTAAGATATCACAACACGTTTTATATACGCATACACTACTCATAAGGTTGCTGAAGGTTGCTTGCGAACCTTAAAAACAGGAGATTCAGCTGGGTTACTGGCGAGTCTCTTATCAAAACCAAATTGATATACAAATGAGTATAGTTGCCAAAATATGTCCAATTTGGTTTCAAGTAGAATATATGGTTGACGGAAACTCGGGACTATGCCTACCTGATGAGCCCTGGGATGTGCGAAACCGGTTGTAGGCTGACGAAGAGGTTTCGGTCACCTTATGAGTAGCGTGTTAGGTCTATACGATGTACCGTGATATCTCGAATATCGTACCAACTGAGGTGGCCTGATGCAGCACATTCAGTTGCCTAAGAACGTCGCACTAGAGAGATCCAGCTGGACTGCATGTGAGTCTCCCGTCAAAACCAAACTGATATGCAAATATGTATGATTGTAGAGAGATACTGCTTAAGCACCTCATCCGTTCTTAAATGTTTGAAATGATTGTTCATCAGAGATAACAGCTTGGTGGAGCCTTTGGAGGCGAAGCATTCACGTATTTTTAAACCCGAAGGAGCATCCAGGTTCACCCATTTTGAGTCCGGGGTCTGGTCGGAGGAAGGCGGGTTTCCAGTTGAATTGTTGAAAGTGCTCGGTCCAACAACTCAAGAGTTCTCTTTTTTGAAAAAATTTGGCGACTGTTTTTGTTCTCCATGTTCTTTTTACCGCAGGTTTATTTAGGCGTGTCACTTGAGCAGTTTTTGCAGATTACTTCATTCCCTCATTCCTTTATCTTTTTAAACTCAGCAAGCTTTTCGTTCAGCACATGTCCTTTTCCTCTTTACTAAGGACGAGTCATTGGGACACATCGTCTAATTTAGGAGGTCTCTCCTGAGAGTGCTGTGTGGCCAAGTTGGTTCCTTTCCAGGGGAGGAACTGTAGCTTGCGCCATGCTAATCAAAATGCACCTCAAAGGGTTGAGATTAATCGTATGGAGGCGTTGGAGAGGTCATTCGAAAAGTTTCAGTGCCTAATTAAATCTCGTATGTCTGATCGCTTTGTAGGGCAGCGGACTCTTCACAGATCACGTCAAAGACACCCAAAAGGTTGTTACTGATCTTGCTGATATCTTCAATTCGGGATCACTGTAACCGTTTGTCCCACGCGCTATTCCTTTTTCAATTTATGTGGTTTTCTTTTGAACCTTGAAGTTTACAACTATGATACATGCCTTCGCACCACAACAATTGCGTGCATATACGGTTTATCCGCCTGATTTACTCATATTCCCCCTATTTTTAGCACTTTATGAAAAATGTTTTCCTTGTATCGACAATGCAATATTGGAGTTCAGAAGATTCTCTCACGTTGTAAGCTGAACAGTCATGTTGGGTGACGCTGAAATTGCCTAGACGCCCGAAGTATGTTCATCCAAGTGCAAGACACTCCAAACCCAAACAGCATGAAGTACTTTCCCGGCAAGGATGTGCTCGGTACCGGTACGATCGATTTTCCATCCATCGTTCATACCGGATCGTCTCAGCTCGCCAGGCAACTGTTCCGCATCGAAGGCGTTGAACGTGTCTTTTTTGGTCCAGATTTCATTACAATCACAAAGGTGAGGATAGCAGTTCCACTGAGACGATGTTTTTTGTGACAGAAAGATGAACTGGACTGGAGTGTTATCAAACCTGAAGTGTTTGGTGTAATTATGGACTATTATGCATCAGGATTGCCAATTATTTCTGAAGATACGCCTACGGACCGTACGTTTCACGTCATCATGTTCACATTAGCTTCCTGGAATACTACGATCTATGTTCAGTTTTTGATTTCTTGATCCATGCGTCGTACCTTTTGCAGAGCCACAACTTATCGCGTATTACACTATCAATCATGTACCTTCAAAACAGAGACATGGCACACCTGTCAACTCCATTTTAGTGAACATATTTCCCCCTTATTGACAGGACATCGATCCGCAGTCAATAGCCATTGACTACGAGCAACAGAAAGATTAAAGGCCGGAGCACTCGTTATCTTTTCGAATGGTGGCTATGGCTTTGGGCTAACTTAGGTGTTAAGGCTGACTCGTTAGTTACCTGTTTTCAATGTGATTCGTAATCAACCAATAGGAAATTTCGGATAGAATCCTAAGTGAAGATAATTTTTTTGTTCGACATTGTGTTATCCTGCTGTTTTTAGGGGATAGCAAAGGCAAATACAGTGACAGTAACGAACCTCTATGCTCTGTCTACCAAACAATCGGTCTTTTTCTTGACAATTTGGAACGAATTAGGCAAAACCGTGGGAGACCGCATTTTACCCTCCTTATTAAAGGGTTGATCATTGTCTAGAAGAGTGTGTCAGATTTCCGGTGCTTCGGCTCATCCCGAACCGAGACGTGTTAGTGCCACGTGCTCAACCTGTGTATTGTTCATCAGATTTCGTCTTTTAGGTCTTGCCGATGGGTGATTTTCGTGCTATCTAGCTTAATTTGAATAAGTGTCATGCAATATTTCATTACTAAGTCTCCTAATGCAATCCTAAAAATGGCGTTTACTGAAAACTCCATAGATGTTATTAGGTGTTCCTGGCTTCGTTATAGCCGTCACGATGAGACTGGACCTTACAGTGGTGTGACGGTTTGCGTACCTCAGCGATCCATTGAGCTATACTGGAGAGTGTCCCGCGACACACAGAGTCTCTCACACCAGGTTGGTCAATGGTTAGAGGTCTGACGAACACAGTCTCCTGGCCCTCCAGGTTCGGGGTTGGAACATGTGGCGACTTGTTCCGTAGAAATGGTAATGCGTTTGCATTTCCCGCCAAACACCGCTGCCTTGCGGTTAGGCTTTTGAGCCAAAGGCTTTGGTTGAGGACCCTAATCGTCCTCCTGTCTAGGTGTGGGCGCCCTGGCAGTATCCCAGCCCTCGTACAACCATGACCTACACAACTAACAATATTCTCATGCCACATCGGCCGTCGCGTGGTGCCATCAGCCGGGTCGCCTTACTTGCTGCATACAGCAGGGCGGGTAAGCGAAAACAGGCTACTGCTGACGCCTCCCTTCTTTCTCCTTCACATACTTTTTCTTCCCCCTCTCCCCACCCCCATTAATACTCTCTCCTTGTAGGCCCAGAACTTAGGACTGATGACTCCGTTCGTCATGCATCGGTTTTGCGTGCAGCATCTGTTCGTTAAATGGTGCCGACATCTTCAGGAATCTCCAAATCAGACCTCAAGCCTCGACACCTACTCTATCTGGCCGCGTTCAATGTTCGCACTCTGAAGCAAGCAGGACAACAAGCTGCTCTTGCACTCACACTGGACTCGCTTG